>NC_143152.1:19420558-19547878 GCF_041381405.1 Jatropha curcas | reverse complement strand
AGGCCACTCCATTCCGGTAAGTTTAGAAGTTCAGCCTTATCAATTTCTGTATGGTAATCAATGCAATGATATGGTAATCGATGCGAGTAGAGTACAATGTGAATGGGATAATATGGAGGAATCGCCAAACGTAGCAGCACAACAATTGTTTGACATGCTAATTGCAGCTAACAGTGAACTGTGGCCTGGATGCAAGAATCATTCAGTTCTGTCTGTTGTTGCACGATTACTACACATGAAAGCAGAGCACCATTTTTCAGAAAGGTGTTACGATGATTTTGTGCAGTTAGCAAAAGAAATGTTGCCTGAAGGCCATTCAATGGTTGATAATTTTTATCGGACAAAAAAATTAGTTCGGGGGTTGGGACTACCGGTAGAAAAGATCGATTGCTGTCGTAATAATTGTATGATATTCTGGAGTGTTGACTCGGAATTCAGAGAATGCAAGTTTTGTAATCTTCCAAGATATCAACGGCGGGGTCAAGGGACTGGTAGAGAACAAAAAGAGAAGGCTTTCAAGAAGATGTATTATTTCCCTCTTATTCCTCGCCTTCAAAGGTTATATGCATCTAAGGCGACAGCTGAACACATGACGTGGCATGCTTTGCATGAATATGAGGATGGTATAATGACTCATCCGTCAGACTCTAAAGCATGGAAACAATTTAATAACATTCATCCTGTGTTTGCTGCTGATATGAGAAACGTGAGATTGGGGCTTTGTACTGATGGGTTTCAGCCGTTTGGCCAATCAGGACAGCAATATTCATCATGGCCTGTCATTGTGACACCGTATAATCTACCACCGTCAATGTGTATGAAAGATGAATATATGTTTTTGTGTGTTATTGTTCCTAGGCCTACTAATCCAAAACAAAAAATTGATGTGTTTCTACAGCCTTTGATTGCTGAACTTAATTATTTATGGGAATATGGGGTTGAAACATTCGATGTTTCGACCAATCAGAATTTCATAATGCGAGCTGCATTGCTTTGGACCATCAGTGATTTTCCAGCTTTTGGAATGTTATCTGAGTGGAGTACGGCTGGCGAATTGGCTTGTCCTCACTGCATGGAAAACACTAATGCATTTACACTAAAGAATGGAGGTAAACAATGTTGGTTTGATTGTCGTCGCAAATTCTTACCAGAATCTCACCCTTGGAGGAGAAATCGACAATGCTTTAGAAAGAACACGACTATTGTTGAACCCCCTCCACCTGTGAAGTCTGGAGCACAAATATTACAAGAAATTGAAGATCTGGGGCTTATGAAAGTTACAGAGTTAGGTGCAGATGAGGTAAATACAAGAATTGGCAGGAATAGCGGGTGGAAAAAGCGAAGCATCTTCTGGGATTTGCCATACTGGAGTTCACTTCTTATTCGTCATAACCTTGATGTCATGCACATAGAAAAAAATGTGTTTGAAAATCTGTTCAACACTGTCATGAACATTGAAGGGAAAACCAAGGATAATGCAAAAGCAAGAGCAGACATGAAGGAAATTTGTCGTCGACCAGAACTCGAGCAATCTGTATTTACTGGTAAGTTTTCGAAGGCATGTTATTGTTTAGATAAACCCCAAAGGCAATTATTGTGCGAATGGTTACGATCATTAAGGTTTCCAGATGGCTACTGTTCAAATATGGGTAGATGTGTGGACATGAGGAAGTACAGATTGTTTGGCATGAAAAGCCATGACTGCCATGTTTTCATGCAAAGATTGATCCCTGTGGCATTCCGGGAATTATTACCAGGAAAAATTTAGGAAGCAATGACAGAATTGAGTCTCTTTTTCAAGGAATTGACGATGACTGTTATCCGATGCGATGATATGGACCAATTAGCGCGAGAAATCCCAATAGTGATGTGCAAGTTGGAGCGAATTTTTCCACCCGGCTTCTTTGATTCTATGGAACATCTGCCCATTCATTTGCCCTATGAATGTCGTTTAGCAGGACCGGTACAATATCGATGGATGTATCCACTTGAGAGGTGATTCACTAACATCTCATTCTAATGTTTACATCATTTTTTTGAACTTATACTTACATATTGGCATTGTACAATCACAGACACCTACAGAAAATTAAAAAGAATGTGCGCAATAAGGCAAAGGTTGAGGGATCCATTTGCAATGCATATTTGGTGGAAGAAGCTTCAACATTCTGTTCACACTACTTTGACCAACATGTTTTCACCAAGCATCGGAGAGTGCCACGTAACGATGACGGAGGAGATCGCGTTCAATCTGAGTTTGAAGGAAATCTAAAAATTTTCACCTACCCTGGGCGTACGATTGGTAAATAAAAAAAAGACAATTGACTGATGCAGAGATACAAGCGGCTCAAACCTATATTTTATTGAATTGCGAAGAGATCACACCATATGTACAGTAAGTATAAATAATGTAAACATTCAAAACTTGACGACGGTCGTTGTTAAATCGTACTTATGCTAATATGGTTCGTTGATAAATAGGAAATATATCAATCTTCTGCGGCTTCAAAATCTCTATTTGACTGATACTGCAGTTGATGCAAAGCTGGACACGGAATTTGCAGAATGGTTCAAATATTATGTAAGCTACTTTCAATGTACACAACACGGAATGTACATTTATTAAATCTAACTCATGTCATTACTATTTCTTATAGGCTCGAAGCTCGGAAAGCGATATTCGTAACAGATTTATTACGGATCTGGCAAAGGGGCCATTACCGGTTGCTAATGCCTACTCTGGCTACTTTGTAAACGGTTACAAGTTTCACACTGAGGGTTATGGGAGAAGCAGAAAGACAATGAACAGCGGTGTGTGCATAAAGGGATCAAACTACAGTGACGTGTCAAACGATTTTTATGGGAAATTGGTTGAGGTTTTGGAGTTAGAATATCCAGGCCTACCAATGAAGTGCACAATCTTATTCAAATGTGAATGGTTTGATCCTACGCCAAACATTGGCACGAAGGTTCATCCTAAGTATAATCCGGTTGATATTAATCAAAGAAGAAGATATACAAAGTATGAACCTTTTGTTTTGGCAATGCAAGCTACACAGGTGTACTATATCCCATATCCATCGTTTAAACGAGATAGATGCGATTGGATGGCAGTGTGTAAAATCAAGGCTAGATCAGTTGTTCATGCACTTCAAACGAAACAATCTTCTTCACTCGCAGTATCGGAGGCATTTCAAGAAGTTAGAGTTGAAACGCAACCGATGCAAGTTGTTGAAGATTTAACAGATAGATTGGATGATGAAAGCCGATCTTATGTTGAAATAGCACCATCAGATGATGAAGACGAAGAAGATCAAATCATCATGGGTTCCTCAGAAGATGAATATGAAGAAGAGGAAGCTGATGAAGAGGAGGAGGAAGCAGATGATATTCAAGACACTTAAAACTTAGCGCAAATAGGCAGTTACAAATTGATAAATGTATATGTAATTAATATTATTAATGAAGCATTTCAATGGTATTAAATTTCTTTACTCATATTTACCACATGTTCTACATTTCATATAATTGTATAAATTCATTTATCTAGGTTCTGATATCTGCAGTACAGATGGCTAGAGGCAGACCGTTTGATTCTGACGCGTCCGGCAGTGGTTCGCATGGAGGTCATGGCCCTGGACGCAGTGCCCATGGACGAGGAGGGTCGATCCCTCGTCCTTCGTCAGGTACGTCTGGGGCTTCGTCATCTGCTCAGCGACCAGTACTGCCGCCATCACATCCTTCTTCAGGTACGTCTGGGGCTTCATCCTTTGCTCAGCGTCCAGTACTGCAGCCATCACAGCCTTCTGCTCCTTCCTCTTCTGGACCAGTACAGACTCCACCAGCTGCACAGTCACCTACTGTGCAAGGTAATCATAAATGTCATAACTGTCATTTTAATTATATATTAATTATCTAAAAATTTATAACATTTGTCATTTCTTTTGCAGCTTCATCAGATCCACGTATCACCCTCAGTTTGGTAGCGGGACAGTAAGTACTTATTCAAATTTTCTGCAGGCATATTTTGTAATAATATTTTGTACTTATTCATAACTGTGATGCTTTCGTGTAATTATATTTCACTTCTGTTTTTTTTTTCAGCATATATCCATCTTCTCGAGCAGCGAGACAAATTTTGAAGATAATCAAGCTACAGCTGCATAAAGAAGGATACACATGGGATGCCGTACCACAAGAGGCGAGAGACTTTTATTGGGAGGAGTTTCAGGTACTCTTTGGTTTAAGTTATATCATCATTCAATGTTTACAATTCAAGATACATCCTTAGTGTTTAAACGCTATAAGTGATCTAATTTTTTTGCAGAAACATTTCATATGGGACGAGGCCATTACAGCTATGCTGAAAGTAGCCTGGGAGAAGATATGCGCCGATCGATACGCTGACTTCACCTATAGGATGAGAAGAAGCGGTAAGAAGCAGCAGTGCGTGTCTCAGGAGATATGGGAGAGCTGGCAAAAGGCTTGGGAGGATCCTGCATTCAAGAGAAAGCGGGAGATATTTGCACAAAACAGGCGCAGTGAGACTGGCGGTGATGGAGCAGGACCTTCTCGACACACAGGCGGATCTATATCTGCTATAGAGACAGCTCGATTATTAGTAAGTGAACTAGTCCATTTAGAAAAAACTGATGTTTAATGAAAGGACACTATATATATTAATATATCATGCATAAAAATTCATTACAGGCTAAAGAATTAGGTCGTGAGCCCACACCGATGGAGGTGTTTACATACACTCACACGAAGGATCACGATCGTAATACCTTTGTCGACAGACGTGCGCTGAGCGTCAATGTAAGTAACAATGAATAATATTTACATTTACCCTCTAATCATTACGAAGATGTACAAAGTTGAATATAATAAAGCTTGCAATTGCATTGATTAAATAATTTTTTATTTTCAGGAGAACTATACTACAGCTCGGGAGCGTATTGTTACTTCTCAGACCGATGAATCTGAAGCTGAGTCAAGAATTGACGAGGTAGCGCTTTATCTCGAGGCTGTAGGGGGCGAGAAGAAGAGGAAGGTATACGGCATCGGGTCTCAGGCGTCACAGTTTTACACTGGCTCAGCAGCTCACGCTTCTACAGCCAGTGCAGCACGACAGCCGGAGCATAGTGGCTCGCACTGTGATGACGATATACGGGCTCAGCTTGCTGATCAGCAGAGACAGATTGCAGAGCTTAGAGCGCATGTGATGCGGCTGTCCGGTGAGCACCGTGCTGGTACTTCTCCCTCTGATCCTGCGCCTGCTACAGACCGACATGTTTCGACGTCTCAGCAGCAGCCACTATCGGCTCCTGATCCCGATGCTACAGACGATACCTTGGTCACCCCTCCTGGCGCTACATCACATCCAGCAGGTACTCCTCCCAGCGATCCGACATCGGGAGATCCGACATCGGATCCTGCAGATGAGCAGCAGCATATATAGATTTGATTTTGGACATTTTTATTTTTTCATTTGTATTTTCATATTTTAATTTGTTCAGAACAATAAAATTTACATTTTTATACTGTTATTGAATTGGTTGTGTGATATATATGCATTTATGTGAACTTTCACGGGTGCAGAAAAATTTTGGTTTCAAAATAATATTTAATTTTTTTATTTTTTTTTCCATTTTTGCGACCGATTTGCGACCGATTTGATACCAAAAGTGAAAATTATGAATTTATACTTTGCGACCGATTTGCGACCGATTTCAAAAAATTGCGACCGACAATCTGCGACCAAAGTTACGACTGAATTTCCAATTAAACCACGACCAAAAATTGCGACCGATTATTCAATTTTGCGACCGATTTTATCGGTAACTAATTTGCGACCGATTCTCTCATCGGTCGCAAAATAAGTTTGCGACCAGTATTTTTGCGACCGATGATTGTCGGTCCCAAATCGGTCGCTAAAGCAAATTAGCGACCGATTTTTGCCATTTTGCGACCGATTGGTCAGTCGCAAAATGGCGTTTTTTTTGTAGTGTAAGGAGGCAAGTAATTAACATTTTGTTTTGTTTTTTTTTTTTTTTTTACAAAAATAATGTTTAAGGAAATTCCTACGAAAATTTCACAAGAGTTTCCCCTAAAAATTAACTTGCCACACAAAGAAAATATACACACTTCCAATTTTCTCCAAACCCCAAAACTCCAATTCAACATAACATACTACAAGCACTTCTAAATATCCATCAACATACGCATCATAGTCTAAACACATTCCTTTCAAGGAATATATAATCATCATACACCAAAAATATAATAAGATGTTATTTCCTTCAATAATCATAACTCTTAATACATTATAAACTTATTACATACAACCTCCATAATACAATCTTTATATACATGCCAAAAATCACCATTTACAAAATATCCTACCCAAAATGTGATCTCTACTCTGATGCTTGTCCTCTGGTCTTGAAGAACACCCTCCGCTCCTAACCTGCCACGTCTATGAAAGCACCACCGTGGCCTATGAAAGCACCACCCCATCACACAAATAAGCGCGTCCGCCTATTTATAAGGGCTGATAACCCTAGCATATGATCATAGCTTCACAATAAGAAAATCCATCTCATCATACCACGTCTCAATCATGCATAGTAGAGCCCAAATCAAAATCATTCTTTCATAAAAGCAATAATTCTTAGTCAAAACCTCTTCATTTAGTACTCATCAGTTCAAAATTGTTACTCAAAACACTATAGATGTATATATACTTAAGATAGTATAAAAGTACATAAATCAAGAACTTTTCAGCATTTTCATAAACTTGACCTTTGCAGGGTTTTTAACACATAAGTTGACTTATGGGTCTCCAAATTGAATGAAATCAGGTTAATTAGAAAGCTAAGACAAAATTATACAAATATTCAGAAGGGACCACAGCCCAGATCACACAGTAAGATAGCAAACAAAAGCTCAGAACACAGACCAACAGATCAGACCTGATTCAGCAGAACCAAGTCCAATGTTTCTTGAATTCCTACTTCACCAAACACTCAAATGAAACCAATACAGAACGAGAGAATTCTCAAGACACAGGGCAACAACTTTTATGAAGAACTCAGAACCTAATCTTATCATTATAGTGGTCAAAATGGGCACTCAATTTAGTAATGCATGTGGCCCGACACAACAGAGTCAGTTTGGGTGTTTTAGCCATAAGTTGAGCTATGTATATCCAATTTGGACACAAGAGGATGGGTTGGAAAGATAGGAAGTAAAGATATAACTTTTATGAAGAACATAAAACGTTATTTTGCCATTTGAGTGGTCAAAAGGGACAATCATTTCGGATAGACAGGTAAGACATCATAACAGAACCAGTTTTGGTATTTAAATCATAAGTTGAGCTACAAGTATTGGAATTAGACATAAGAATATGTTTTGGAAAGCTGAGAAATAGAGCTACAACTTTCATGAAGAAGTCAGAAACAAATGGGAAGTATAAAGGGGTCAAAAATGAGTTCCACTCCCACGGCAGAACACATCTCACATTAAAATTCAGCAATTTCAACAAAACATACAAAGTTCCCAAAATATATTCAAAACCCTAACCATGTAAAAACAACTTAAACAAGTGAAATTATGATTGCACTAACCTTATTAACAAGCTTGAAAAAGCTTGGAAAGCCTTACTCCTTGGCTTTCTCTTTACCCTTTGAGGATGGTTCTCCAACCTCTTCAAAGCATGAAAAATCAACATTACAAGCAAAACTTGACAAAAGAAATAGTTGGAGCATGATTTAATGCATCAATAACATGTCTAAACCATGAATTCTACTTAACAATTCACAAAACTCAAAAACCACAACTTACTTGCTTCAATGGTAACTTCACTTCTCTTTGCTTTTAATCACCAAACTCAACTTCTACTTCTTAATTCTTAAGGATTAAGTACTAATCTATGGTTTAATTAGGTAGTTTGGTGGTAAATTTGGAGGTAAGAAAATGAAGAAATGAAAGAAAGAGGAAGAAGATGGAGATGGCGTGGATAAGGAGTTGAGAAGAAAGAAATAAGTGTTGTGGTGTTTACTTTTAAGTGACAAAGTCAAATTTGACTTCCTAAAATCATGCAAAATGTGTGGTTAAGATCAAGTCCTAAGTAATCTCATCCAATGGCTCTAAATATTCCTCAAATAATTCTCTTCTACTTCTTATTTAACTCCACCAATTAATTAAATTAACTCCACTAAAATAATTCCTCATTTATTTCTTAATATACCACACTAGAAATATTATGCATTCAATACATAAACTCTCCAAAAATATTCATTAAATATTTTCTACCCACCTAAATCATGCAAACATGCTCCAAAAATAGTAAATAAAATATTAACTATGCATAGTAATTTTTCCGGACTAAAATAATACCAAGTCCCGGACCGATGGTACTATTCATAGACCGGTAAATCACTATTACCGACACTAAAAGAAAAATTCAGTCTGTTACAAGCAGGGGCACTTTGATAAAAAGCCCCGATCGGCAACGAAGAGCCTAGCGCCGGTGCTAATCTCCCTTTGATCGGCACCGATCTGGTGTGCGTTGGGACCCCTAATCGGCGCAAATAAGGGGCACATTGGTGTTGATTTAGAGGATGTCGGGCGCTGATTTTCCCTAGCACAGCCCCCCTTTAGCCTATAAATATAGCCCTCCTCCCTCATTTTCACCTCACCTCTTATTGCTTGATCGAGCAATTCTCAAGCTTCAATGACTCTCATTCTCTCCATTACAATTCTAAGGCAATATAGTATGACCTTGCTCTTCTTCATTAGTCAAGTTTAAGGCTCAACGTAGTTCTCAAAAGTCGATCTTTTCGACTTTCAATCACACTTTGACCTTCCTTAGGCCAAAGCCATTAGTTAGTTAATATTTATTATTAATCAATTTAACAATTAATTAATAATCCGTCAATTAACATTGGTTAATATAAGAATATAATTCGGGTCCTCGTGCCCTACCTTAGCTTATTTTGGAGAAAGACTTAACCTCTTTGGTCGATTACCAACCGTGGAGCTCTGATCCAGCCGTGTCACAAGCACAAGGTTATAATCACTTAAAACTCAAACTTTATCAATTAAGCCTGGTCCATCCCGTACTCTATCAATTGTCAAGCTCGATCCGTTTGGAACCTAGCATGCTTTAAGCCAAGACTGTCCAGCATACAAAGGTCGATCCATTCGGCAAAACCATAAAACCAGCTTTCAAACCAAAGCCCAGTCTACTCGGCACCCCATAAGCCCACTTCCTGAGTGGCACCTCCAAAATCCTACCATCCTAATCGATGGTAGAACTTTTGTACGCCTTGGTCCTCATAAAAATGAGGTACAAAGGCATACCTATAGATTTTAGTCTAGGTAGTAGGCCCCGATCAAACTGACAGTCGGGACTTAGGGGAATGTGTCACACAACCTAGAATCCTTGATAAACGAGGCTAGAGTCGGGCTTCCCTCTGAATTACACACTTTTCAATTATTTATGCTTTATCTATAATTGCCATGCATTATAAGTATGCTCATGCATCGATGAACTGACAATCATGCAAAACACTGATTTTGATTTCTTAATTATGACCCAAACCATTAATTCATTTTGAAAGAAGCTAAAAACCTAGTTCCTGAACCCAATGATTTGAGACTAGTGCATTTTATCCTAAAGGCAAACTGAAATTGGAGTCCATCATGGGGTGTTTTCCTTAGTCTAAACAAAAACAAACTAAGGTGGTGACTCTATCACATCATACACTCGTCAAAGTGCTCTAAAGAGATAACCTGACTTAAGCGCTAAATCAAGCCATAATTAGTCTGACCTAATCAAACAAAAGGAACCGTAAGGAGTTCCTCCCAGTTTTCGTGAAGAATCGTCCAATGGGCCCGTCTGGATCGACTCCACCCTTTGGATCTTTCCTATAGCGCCCGAAAGGAGGCTCACACATAGCAGATATACATGGACTTATATGCTAGCTGAAAAACTCAAGTGTTTATTTCTTTCAATCATTTCATTCATATTATTAAAACTCAATTTCAAACCAATATCACGAAACTCAGAACAGATAATGGTTTTGAATTTTTAAATACTCAATGCACTGCCTTATTTACTACTAAAGGCATAATTCATCAAAGAACTCGTATTTTTAGTCCACAACAAAATGGAGTTGTGGAAAGGAAGCACAAGTCCCTCTTACAAATAGTTAGATCCCATATGTTTCAAGCCCATTTTCCTCCTAAATTTTGGTCTGAATGTCTTCTTTCTACCACTCACCTTTTTAATAGACTACCTTCTATTATTTTAAAATGGAAATCCCCATATGAATTGCTTTGTGCTAAACCACCTGACATTAGTCACTTAAAAGTCATTGGATGTTTGTGTTTTGCCACAAACACAAAACCACATAAAACCAAATTTGAATCAAGGGCCACTCTTGCTGTTTTGCTAGGTTATGCAGCTATTCAGAAAGCACATAGACTGTATGACTTGAATACCAAAGGTATATTTCATTTTAGAGATGTTATTTTTCATGAATCTAAATTTCCTTTTCATGATCCTAAACCAACTGAATCATTATAATTTTCCATACCTGAATGTATTGATCTTATTTCTGATTCTAATAATGTGATTACTCAACCTATCTCTCCTACACCTATTGTTGTCCCTGATGCAATCACAAATAATAACATTCCTTCCCCTTCACCCATTTCTCATTTACCCATATCAAACATCCCAAATCATCTACTTGCACTTGTTACTTCTTCTCAACCAGCCTTGAGAAATAGTAGGCCTGTCTCTAAACCAGCCCGATTATAGGACTTGCTACCAACGGTTCATCATATTTCTTGCAATGATTCACTTACTTCTGCATATGATACAGGTATATTTTCTAAACCACCCATTTCCACCTTAAATTCATGCATTTTAGTACTGCTTACCTCACTTTTCAACATAATATTTCCAAAATTCATGAACCTAAGTCCTATAGTCAGGCTAAAGATGATGTGAATTGGGTAAATGCTATGCAGAAGGAGTAAGAGGCATTAGAAAGCAACAATACATAGGAACTTATTGATTTTCCTAAAGGAAAGAAACCAATTGGCTCTAAATGGGTTTATAGGGTGAAGTATAATTCTGATGGAACCATAGATATATACAAGGCTAGACCAGCAGTGAAGGGTTATAGTCAGCTATTTGGATTAGATTATCATGAAATATTTTCCTGCGTTGCCAAACTTGTCACTATCATAGTATTTTTAGCTATTATAGCCGCAGGGGTTGGCCTTTACATCAAATAGACATCAATAATGCTTACCTTCATGGCTCTATTGATGAAGAATTATATATGACCCCTCCTGAAGGTTACATAAAAACTGTTAATGGCCAAGTTTACAAGCTTAGAAAGTCTTTATATGGCCTGAAACAAGCAGGCCGACAACGGAATAGAGAATTTACTAAAAAATTACAATAGTTTGGATTCCATCAATCTATCAATGATCATTGTTTCTTTTATAAGGGATCTAGTGATTATTTTTTAGCACTTTTAGTGTATGTTGATGATGTCCTCATAACTGGTGTTACTGAAAGTCACATCTTGGAAGTGAAAAAGTTTCTTTATGCACAATTTATAATCAAGGATTTAGGTTATGATAAATTTTTCCTTAGGATTGAGATAGCAAGATCTACTGCTGGTATGTATCTTAGTTAAAGGAAGTATATCCTTGACATTATTTGTGATGCTTGTTTGCAACAGACTTCTCCTCCCACAACACCAATGCTTAAAGGCACTCATTAGTCTCATGATAGTAGTCCCTTATTACGAGACCCAGATTTATATAGAAGATTTGTAGGCAGGCTCTTGTACCTCACTTTGACAAGACTTGATATTATCTACAATGTTCAACAACTTACTCAACACATGCAAGCCCCTTGCCATCATCACTTGAAGGCTACATTGCATGTTTTAAGGTACTTAAAAGGCTGTTCTTCTAAAGGAGTTTTCTTCTTAGCGACTACTGATTGTCAGGTCAAAGCTTTCTGTGATGCTGATTGGGCAGCTTGCCCAACCACTAGGAGATCCTTGACTGGTTACTGTGTTTTCTTAGGATCTTCCCTAATTTCTTGGAAATCTAAGAAGCAATCCATTGTCAGTAGATTCACAACAAAGGCAGAGTATAAGGCTATGGCAACTACTGTTTTTGTGAACTTCAATGGACTATTTATTTGCTTCTGGATTTTCAAATTTTAGTACACCTTCCTATCCCTTTGTATTGTGACAATCAAGTTGCCCTCCACATAGTAGCAAATCCCGTTTATCATGAGAGAACTAAGCACATTGAAATTGATTGTCACATTGTGAGGGACAAACTTAATACTAGCTTCATTACACAAGCACATGTCAGCTCCAACAGCTACCTATTTACAAAGCCATTACCTTCTTCTGCGTTTTAGTTTTTATTGTCCAAGATGGGCTTAGTGTTTCATGCTGCTCCATCTTTAGGGGGGCTGATAGCATACTTAGCTTATTTGTAAATATAAATTATTAAATCTCCTTATTAATAGCTAGTTAGTTAGGATACGGATATGGACGAAACAAAACAAATATGTTGAGGACGTGGATTCATTGTGTATATATACATTTACTTTATTCAATAAAGTTATAGGGGAATATATTCTTTCATTCTTGAAGTTTCCAATTAACGTTTTCTTCCTCTTTTTCTCAAGATTGAGTCGCTCAACCGGATAGCTTAAATTGAATGGACGCCTTTGAACACTAGGAAGGGATAAGCAATGAAACTTGACCAGCAACTGTCAATAATCCAAATGAATGCGAGCAAGATGCTAAATAGTTGTTTCAGAAAATTTTAAAGTACAAGCACTGTTGAAAGAGCAAGATCTAGGTGCTCATACAAATTGCCTCGTTGCCAAGTAAATTTGGGTCCCTTAAAACCAAGATCAGCAAGATGAGAATTCTGGATGAAGGAAATAAATTTTGAAACCCCATTATGAAATCGAACCACCCATCTTTTCATCTAGGTTCACATACAGGAGAGCATTAAAATCACCAGCTAGAAGCCATGAGTCTAAATACTGCTAGATAATTCTTGTAACCTATTATATAAAACATGACATACGTTAGCCACTAGACTCTCATAAATAGTGGTAAACTTCAGGGTGAAAGCATTACCAACATAAATTAGATATCGAACAAATTGTCAATAATCTTCCCAAATAGAAACATGCCAAACATCCTTCCACATTAGCCAAATACCACCTAAAAAACCCACAAGGTCCACTCAATGAGAAAAGGGAAGCCCATTTTTTTAATAATTTCATATTCTTATTACCCACTTTTGCGAGTTTCTAAAAGAATTAACATATTAAGAGAGTAGTCTCACATACCAAGAGCTAGGTTGTATGGACATGGGACACGAGATAGAGAAATGTATGATAAACGATAATTTTTTTTTAAAAAAAAGGACATCCAACGCTTAGGACACAACACACTAAATAAGTAATATATTAATATTTCAAACAAATAAACAATGATTTAATATAAATCATAAACATAAAATAAAAAAACTAAATTTCTTATTTCAAGGACACAAAAATAAATAAAAAAACACTTCATTTTTATTGGTATAAAAAAAAAACCTTGGTTGATTAGCTTGGTATATTGAGTAGTCTCATATACCAGGAGTTAGATTGCATGGACACAGGACACGAGATATAGAAACGTATGAAATACAACAATTTTTAAAAAAGATAGGACATTCACACGCTTAGGACACAATACACTAAGTAAGTAATATATTAATATTTTAAATAAATAAACAATCATTTATGATAAATCATAAACATAAAACAAAAATACGTAATTTCTTAATTCAACGACACAAAAATAAATTTTAAAAAAAAACATTTCATCTTTTATTCGTAATAAAAAAATCTTTGTTGATTAACTTGTTGTACGGAGTAGTCTCATATATCAGAAGTTAGGTTGAACGGACACAAGGCACAAGATATGGAAACGTATGAGATACAATAATTTTGAAAAAAAGCAGAACATACACACTCTTAGACCACACTACACTAAATAAGTAATATATTAATATTTTAAATAAATAAACAATCATTTATAATAAATCATGAAGAGAAAATATACTTGATTTCTTATTTCAATGAAATAAAAATAAATTTTAAAAAAAAACTTCATTTTTTGTTGGTAGTAAGAAAACACCTTGGTTGATTAACTTAGTGTATGGAGCAGTCTTATATACCAAGAGTTAGGTTGCACGGACACGGGATACAAGATATGGAAATATACAGGATATAATAATTTTTCGAATAGGTAGAACATCCACACGCTTAAAATACACTACACTAAATAAATAATACATTGATACTTGAAAAATATAAACAATCATTTATAATAAATAATAAACACAAAATAAAAAAAAAAGACTTAATTTCTTATTTCAATGACACAAAAACAAATTAAAAAACAAACACTTCATTTTTTATTGGTAATTAAAAGAAACATTTGTTGATTTGCTTAGTGTATAAAGTAGTCTCATATATTAAGAATTAGTTTGCATGGACACGGTACATGAGATAAAGGAATGAACAAGATACAAAAATTTTTAAAAAAGTAGGAAATTGATATGCTTAGTGCACATTATACTAAATAAGTAATACATTAATATTTTAAATAAATAAATAATCAATTATAATAAATCATAAACATAAAATAAAAAAATACTTACTTTTTTTATTTTAATATAATTAGTTAAATTCTCAAAATTATTATCACCATTGAAAAATACATCAATAGTATGTATGCATTTTTTTATGTAGGTCATACCATATATGATTTTTGCTATTACATATCTTATGAAAGGCTTCGCATGATATTTAAGAAAACAAATCTTAGCATTGTAACTTTTCATCGTAATTCAATGAGATATAATTTATCATTTAATAAAATATTACTATTTTTAAATGATCTTATAAAAACTTATCTCATCGTTTAATATTGCTTTGCGCATCGGGCGGTTCTAACACGGGCATTGTAAATACATTGACCAATTAGTTAATTTAACAGAAAATCAAGGGATGAAATAGTAAGTATCCTTATTACTTATAACATTTTTCAGAAAACAAATGTAGCAAAAATGAAAGTTCAAAATTCAGTTGTTTCTTATGCGACGCATTTCCTTGCTGTGTTCTTCCTCTATGTAGATGTTTAATCTAAGGTGCACCCATTCTGCTTCTGCTGTTTCTGTCCTTCACTGTGTCATTTTCTGCTGTGGTTTCTATTTTTCAGGCAGCCCGCTTTACTTTTTTTTTTTTTTTATTTCTAAAGTTCAAAATTTCCATGAAAAGAACGCTTACATCGATTGGCGAACAAGGTTGTCATGTCTTCAACCAAAATCTCAAAATTACCCAATTGGGGAAATCCGGTCGAATCGAAGATGCCATCAAAATTTTCTCGCGAATGTCCCAAAAAAATACCGTAACTTACAATTCTATGATCTCTGCATACGCCAAAAATGGCCGAATTAAATGTGCACGGGCTCTATTTGAAAAAATGCCTCGTAAGAACTTGGTATCTTGGAACACCATGATTGCCGGTTACTTACACAATGACAAGTTTGATGAAGCATACCAATTGTTCGTCGAAATGCCCGAGAGAGACCTCTTTTCATGGACTTTGATGATTACTTGCTACACCCGTAATGGGAAGCTTGAAAAGTCTAGAGAACTATTGGATTCACTTCCTTGCAATTATAAGAAAAACACAGCTTGTTGGAATGCTGTTATTGCAGGTTATTCCAAGGAAGGGAAATATGATGAGGCCAAGAGGTTGTTTGATGAAATGCCGGTTAAGGATTCAGTTTCTTGGAATTCAATGCTAGCGGGATATACCCAAAATAGAGAAATGCGTTTAGGGTTGCAGTTTTTTCGAGAAATGGATCACCGTACTGTAGTTTCCTGGAATTTGATGGTGGATGGACTTATTAAAGTAGGTGACTTGGATTCTGCCTGGAAGTTTTTTAAAAAAATTCCAGAGCCAAACATTGTTTCTTGGGTTACAATGTTGTGTGGATTTGCGAGAAATGGAAAGATTTTTGAGGCTAGGAGACTCTTTGACCAAATGCCAAGCCGAAATGTGGTTTCTTGGAATGCTATGATTTCAGCTTATGTTCAGAACTCTCAAATTGATGAAGCTAATAAGCTTTTTGAAGAGATGCCACAGAGGGATTCCGTGTCATGGACTGCAATGATTAATGGGTATGTTCGTGCTGGTCAACTTGACCATGCAAGAGAGTTACTTGATAAAATGCCCTACAAGAACATTCCTGCTCAAACTGCAATGATATCTGGTTATGTGCAATATAATAAAATGGATGAAGCTAGACAAATCTTCAATGAGACAGACACCCATGACGTGGTTTGTTGGAACACCATGATTGCAGGATATACACAGTACGGGAGAATGGATGAAGCTATCCTTCTATTCAAACAAATGGCCAATAAGGACATAGTTTCATGGAATACTATGATTGTTGCTTATGCTCGAGTGGGAAAGATGGACGATGCTCTAAAGATCTTTAAAGAAATGGGGGAGAGGAATATAGTTTCTTGGAATTCTTTAATTTCTGGTTTCATGTTAAATGGGTTGTATTTGGATGCACTAAGGTTTTTTGTGTTGATGCAGCATGAAGGAAAGAAACCTGATCAATCAACTTTTGCTTGTGGACTAAGTTCATGTGCTGTTGTTGCAGCCTTGCAAGTGGGCAGACAACTTCACCATCTTGTTATCAAGAGTGGGTATGTGAATGATTTGTTTGTATGCAATGCTTTGATTACCATGTATTCTAAATGTGGAAGAATCTCTGATAGTGAGCTTGTGTTCAAAGGAATTGATCATGCTGATACGGTTTCCTGGAATTCTATGATTATTGGGTATGCATTAAATGGATATGGACGAGAGGCTCTTAAACTCTTTCAGGAGATGGCATTAAAGGGGATAGTCCCTGATCAAGTCACTTTCGTTGGTCTTTTATCTTCATGCAGTCATGCTGGCCTCATTGATCAGGGTGTAGAATTGTTTCGAAGCATGACTGAGATGTATGCAATAGAGTCATCCGCTGAGCACTACGCTTGCCTTGTTGACTTGCTTGGGCGGTTGGGGAGGTTAGATGAGGCTTTTGAAATAGTTAGGGGAATGGAAATCAAGGCCAATGCTGGTGTGTGGGGTGCACTGCTTGCGGCTTGCCGGATGCATAGGAATTTAGAACTTGGAAAATTAGCTGCCCAGAAGCTTTTGGAATTTGAACCTGATAAGACATCAAATTATGTGCTCTTATCCAACATGCATGCTGAGGCAGGTAGATGGAGTGAGGTAAAGGAAGTGAGGATGTCCATGAAGGATGTTAGAAATGGGAAGCAACCGGGCTGCAGCTGGATTGAATTTAGAAATCAGGTAAGTACTTTTCTCTCTTATGATTTTACTTGCCTTAGAGCTGCAGAGATTCATGGTACTCTACAAACCTTAACTGCTCAGATGAGACACACAGTTCACATGTCTGAACTCTGCACTTGACAATTATGATTATGCTTTTTTTTATCACAAAGAAATGGGAAGGCTAACCGCATTAGTTATTTTACCTGTTGTATGCTATTGGCATATTGTACATTAAGAAACATAGGCTTCTTAGAGAATTCATTTGAGAGTGTATATAATTATATGTCTTGTGCTCATTTTGCATTTCAACGCTGTTATTTCTCTGGTTTTATTAAGTTTGTAGCTAGGATCTGCTCAATTTGTATCCATATGATACAATTGAATACAACTTCGACTTTTGTTGACAGTTTCAGATATAATAAGCAGCTAAAAAGTTCCAAAATATCTGTTCCTGCAATAAACTATCAAAACTATTTCTTTACATTATTCAAATGTGCTAATAACGTTTCAAACTACGAAAGAAGGAATCCATAAAAACTTGGGATCCGACACCATGATAAAATACTACCCTCATGATTAGACCATGTCCCTGAGATTTGATAAAAGAAAGGTGCATTAGCGGTTAATACGTTTGAATCTAATCTTCCAGGTTGAAACAAAAGTTGAACGTAAAGGTTAATAACCACTAAGATTTATGGTATTATTAGCTGTGACCATAACCATTTATATGTGACTTCTGCCATCGCCATGCAATCTTTAAACTCTCTTGAAGGTCTGAGTATTGAGCTGTCCAATTTAGCTCACGTCTGATCTTAGAAGGATCACTGTAAACTTCTGCATAGTCCCCTGGCCGGCGGCGTAGGTATTCTATATTTATATCCACGCCAGTTGCCTTCTTGCATGCTTCCACAAACTCCTTTACTGATCTACCTGCATGTAAAAGAAAACAAACAATATTCAGAAGAATAACAAATTAAAAAAAAAAAAAAACATTCTTGTCGCCAATGCGCAAACATATTATCATTGAAAGAAATCAGATCCCACCCAACTAGGAGTTAATCTAGAATCAGTTAGATTTAGTCGTATGAATAATTTTTTTTCTAATACATATAGCATTGCTTGAGTTGCTATTGATAAAAACACTTTTTGTTGAAAATATTGAGAATTAATCTTTTTTAAGGTGAACTTTACGTATTCTAGTTACAAAATGACACTCTAAAATTACTTCAAAACTGCTAAATAACACTCCAAAATTACTTTTCCCAATGGCATCTAGAACGGTACTGTCCTGAAATAGTATTTTCGACCTCAGTATCATACAAACTCTTAAAGCTATATTTTCAAAGAGATAGAGAGAGGAAAGAAAAGAATAAAAGATCAGATATTGAATAAGAAAAAAGAAATTCTATTGCCTTTTCCTGTTCCAACATTGTAGATGCCAACTTTCCCTGGTTTTGCATGGCCAAGAGCTTTCACATGAGCATCAACTAGGTCTGTGACATCAATATAGTCCCGTACACAAGTGCCGTCAGCTGTTTTGTAGTCTGTTCCTCTAACCTATAACCATAGGCATGCCTTCAGTTTTCAGATTTATTAATTAAAATAAAAATAACAATCCCCAAAACTATGGAGTAGTGCTTGATTTTGTTTTTGAAGTTACCTTGAGTCCCGGTATAATACCTCTAGCTGCATCAAAACAAGCACCAGATATCCGACCATGCTCGCGTAGTTCAGGTCTTGGAGCTTCACCTAAATGTCCTTCTGGATCTGATCCAATTACATTAAAATACCTGATAAACAGAAGTAGACAAAGTCAGTTTCCAACTATCTATTCATCTATCTAGGAAACAGAGTATCCTTCTCTCTTTTATCTGGCCTAATGTCGCAACTCTAGAAGAACGAGTTAGAAAAAAACAAGTGAAAACCGCTTTTTGTGTTTTTCACATGTTGTGGCAATCTGTTTTACTTGTTTAAGTTATTAAATAACAAAGATAAATATGTTTTGATACTATACTACTCTTTGACTATTGGAATTTAGAAAACAAAAACCAAAAAACACAAAATAACAATCATGTCAAACAGTCTCTTAGCTTTTACACTACACAAGTCCTTGATAGAAGTAAAACACAACGCAGAGTTGAATTCAGAACATCACTCACCTTAGAATCATGACAGCCATGTCATTAGTTTTAGAAAAGTCAATAATAATATCTTCTGCCATCTTCTTTGCTTTGCCGTATGGGTTGATTGGAGCCTGAAATGATACACTCATGGAAATGAGTCAAGGAAACAGCTGCACGCTGACATATAACTAAATATATTTTGTTACAAATACTTTCCAATTCCACAAATTTAGAATCTGTAAACAAGTGAGATTATAGAAATTTATGGAATTTCTAATTCCCCAGCTCTTGAAATTTGCAGCCCAAACATGGCCTGAGCTCATAAGAGGCATAAGGGCATTACAAGAGAAAAACACTAGAATTTCTGGGAAATAACAAACAGCGAAAAGGCTATTAGGCAGACAAAGAATAGCGGCAGATTTAGACGTCAATTAAACAGACTGCAGGCTTTGTTAGTTGAATATACACACTATACACACACTTAGTTTACTTGGTAAATCATGAAAACGGGGCATAAACCAAATTATTCATAAATTTCAAAAGCACATTTATTCTGAAAAGAAGCACTGAACCATCTCAGAAAATGAAAATATAATAATAGGAAAACGAAGAATTAAACAATGATGAATGAGTTCATCGAACTACTTACTTGAAGAGTTTCTTCTGTAATTGGCATTTTTTCCGGTTCTCCGTATGTTGCGCAAGTGCTAGAATAAATCAATGTCTTCACATTGTGTGCAGCCATTGCTTCTAAAACTACTAATGTATTTGATGTAATATTATGATAGTATCTGCAGTGTCATAAACATGCAGTTGTACTGTCAGATAAAGATTGCTATATCAATTGCCATTGTTCATAAATTATGGCTATAAATATTGGATGATTTTATATTTGCAAGTGATTCTATACTGTTATGTGCATGCTCAGAATGGTCTTGAAAGGGACTGAAACATAGTTAGAAAATGAAAAGAAGAAAGAGTACCTAAGAGGTTGAAGGGTACTTTCACCAACATAAGCAACAGCAGCAAAATGCATTACAGCATCAAATGCATTTTCAGCAAAGATTTTGTTTACCTAAAGACTTTCATTAAGGAGAAAAAATAAAAAATCATCCAAGAGTAGGCTTATTTAATTCAAAACAACAACAAAAATGATAAAAAATATGGATTACTATGATAAGGATACAGATTTTGCATCTCCAAGGTCAGCAAATATGAATTGCAGTCGCCCAGGCTCTGGAAACAGCTTCTGCAAAACTTTAACTGCACCGAGATTCCCACGAGATAGATTGTCCTGCCAAACAAGGCCGGAGAAGTTCTAAGGCTACGTTAAGTAAGGGATAATGGAATGTATTATAATGTAATCAAACAATTCTATTAATTCCATTCAATTACCACTATTGTTACTCGGTATGAATCCTTCAGTAGACGAAGAACCGCATGAGAACCAATATATCCTGCACCTCCAGTGACTAAGACATGCATTACTCCTAACTCGCGACGGTAGAACTAAATTAAAAAAACCAAATGAGGCAAGTTAAAGGAGAGATCAACTGATGATTAAGAAAACTGGAAATAATACATACGCCAAAAACAAACAAAAAGAAAATGAACTAATTTTATACCAGGTTGGGGCTGCTAAATTTAGGTGACTGCATAAATATGATAATGCATATCAAGATGGCAACTGCAGCAGGAATTATTTTTCCAGAAATATAGCTATTTCTTCTTGAATCCAGATAATCCATACCTTACTGAAGAATCGACAATGAATTTATCAAAATTAATTGATTTATATCATATAAAATATAAAACTGACCTTCAAAATATCAAAAATTGATTTATATCATGAAAACCATGAAGACCTGAGTAAAAGTTCAACGCAAGAGCAGCATTCATCAGTATATAAACCTCTTCTTCTTTGTGGCAGAAGATAATCTGACCAAATAATAATTAAGACAAAAGACAAATAGAGAAGTTAATTATATTAATTCAAGCTCGACATATCCAAAGCAAAAGAAACTAAATTGAAAAGCAAAAGAAAAACCGACCCAAATGATCAAACTGAATTGGGAATTTGTTAGAAATGGATAAAAGAAAGAGAGCAATAGATATGGGTCTATAAATATTTATCTGATTAAACTCAATTAATATACTAATTAGCATTTGAAAGTCAACGGACAAACTTAGTTTTGAATAAATGAAAGTTAAAGGTTTCAATATGATATATAATACTAAAAAGAAAGGATTGGTGAGCATATACGTAATCTCTGCGTTGAAAATGGATACTTGAATAGAAAATGGAGTGGACAAAGTAAGAAGGAAGCTGAGACAGAGAGAGAAAGAATTCGTTTAAGGCTGATTTTAATTGAGAGGGAAACAGAATGGAATTGTTCATTTGGTGCCACAAGCTCTCCATTTTCATAGGGCTGAGCAGAGGGCACACTATGGTCAAACCCAACCTAATTGATTCAATGTTTATAAAAAAAAATGGACCTACTTAAAAATTTTAATAACCAAACTGATTTAATCCAAAATTGAAATTAAAATCGAAAATTTTAATTCGATTGTGTAAATAGTTCGGTTTTAATTTCTTTTTTTTTTAATTCGAGTTTATTTGAAATAAATTGATCAAGTGCTCACCCTTGCATATTTTCGGTTCTTAGATAAATATTTTTTTAATTGTTTATGGGTAAATAATCATTTAATTCCAGAAATTTTGTCATAATTACAACTTAATCTCTTCTCTTTCATAAATATACAATGTTTCTCAGATTTAATCTTGTTCAACTATTTAGTTTTTTAATCCAAAAAAAAAAGTAATTTTTATCTAAGATAGTTTGGCCTAGGAGATCTAATTCAATTAAGTGCACAAGAGCTGCTGGTGATGTAGAATTAAGCAGTGGATTCAGAATCTTGGAAGGTTTTAAATACGATCATTATTAATAAAAAAAAAAAAAATTAGTATCTTATTTAGCTGTTAGACGGAAATAAGGGATATCCTTAGTTGTAAAAGAAATGTGGCTAAAAGAACGAAAGAGTGTTTTTCAAATAAAAATGCACTTTTTATATAAAAAGACTAAATAATTTAATAGGATTAAAATCTAAAGACTAATTAATATATTTACTAAATAAAAGAGATAAAATTATAATTATAATCAAATTCAAAGGACTAAATAATTATTTACGTATTATTTATTTATACAACTACACTTAGCTAGGCATGCATTAGGCATTTTGGCCTCTCCAAACAGTCCACGTTTAAGAGTTGTAAATGCAAGGTCATTAATGTTGCTTTTCAACTTCCACTAAAGTTTTCCATTTTCTTAAGAAAAAGAACGCAAATGAAATGAAAAAAAAAAAAATGTATTACTTCTTTTGCTTCATTTATTTGGACAAAATTAGTATTGCAACAGAATTAAGAAAAAAGGATTTTTTTTTTTTTTAATTTGCCCTCAATATGGCATTGATTGCACCATTTTTTTTTGTTGAATACATAATTTAACCTCTAAAATTTAATAAAAGAATCTTATAGCACCCTAAATTTTAAAATCGACGTTGTTGCACCCTCAACTTCTTTTTTATAATAATCTCACACCTCATCATGCTAGAAACAATAAATTTTTAAGGTTTTTGACTTTCATATATAAAATATTGATTTGATATGTGGTTAATACAACTTTGAAAATAATAATTTTCACTTTTTTCAATGATTCAATAAGTGTCTAATCGATCTAATTTTATAAGTTGAAGTGTTCAATAGGTTAATTACAGTATTCAATAGAAGCAATTTTATAAGTTCAAAGTTAAAGTTAAGGGAGCCAAAAGATTTTTCGTAGAAAGTAGTATAAGGGTGAATTTATATATTGAGTCCATTTTTCTCTTAAAATCAAATATCATGTTCTTTTTATCCAATAAAGTCATTTAATGACTTGAAGACAAGAATAACATAGAGTTAAAAAATTTTAAAATAAGCAACACTACACTTTTCGTGACTAATTTTAGCGACCGACGTGAATCTGTTGCTAATTAGCGACATTTTGCCAACCGCATCTACGACAAATAGCGACCAAATTAGCGACCGATATAGCGATCAAAGTTACATCTGTCGCTATTTCTTAGTCAAGTAAATGATTTAATGGTTTTCTTTCTATTTTTGGGTTCTGATTTCTCTTTTAGCATCTCCATGACGTTCATGCTCCAATTCTTCTTTTATTTGTCTTTTTGGTTTTGATTCTTAATTTTCCATTTATGTAGAGGTTGGGAACCCTCTACCAAAGATAAAAGCTAAAGCTTGAAGAGCTTTAATCTAAGCTTATTAAACTTTATTTTTAAGGTTAGTGTTCATAAATACACTTTTCCACTTTCAATTTTTGAATTTTGAGAATTTATGCTATTATGTGAAAATTGAGAATTTTGTACGAAATGTTTAAATTGTTGAACTTTGATTGAATAAATATGCTCTTGGGTAATATCTAAGCATGACTATATGTTTGATTGAAGAGGAAAACATTTCCTCCTTCTCCATCCAAGAGAGGCTGAACCTACTTAAGGAAAAGGGCATTAAGTTTTTTTTTTTTTTTTTTTTTTTTTTTTTGCTTGTTTATGCTCTTAAAATGATGCTTGATGAGTATTTGGCATGTGGTAGAAATTTCTACCTTGTATCTTTTGTCTTTCATAATTTTTCTATGACCAAAGTAAACTAAAATTTGGGGATTTGGCATGTTAAGGTCTAATGAGGTGAAATGATGTTATGAATGTGCTACTAAGACTAAATGCATGATGTGAAAATGGTTAGAGAGTTGATTTGCCTAAGTAAATCAAATATGAGACTTTTTCCTACTTATGCCATAACATAGGAAAAGTTGTCTCTTTGGACAATAACATTCTTCCAAATGATAATATGCTTTAGTTATATGATAAACAATATGTGTGTGAAGCATAGATGAAATGCCCTCATTTCCTCTGCCTTGAATTATGAAAATATTGAGAATTTGCATCAAAGTGTGCATGTTTGACCTATGGATATGCTCACATGTATCTAAAGGATGCTTTAAATGGAATCTTTTGATTGATATATGTTTTAAATGATATAAGTGATTTTTATGATAAGAATTTTCTATGTTAAGTAATTATGCTTAAGTATATAATTTTCATGAATTACTTGAATTCTAAACTAAGCGTACATTATGATTTCAAGAAGACTAAAGAAAAATAATTTTTATGAGCAGTATTATGAATTAAGATATAAAGCTATGTTTTTGGGCTCTAATATACTTGGTGTGAATTTGATGTGTGATTTGATTTATTATGTAAGCTGAGCATGCTCGGCATTTGATGCCATTATGAAATGAAGCTATGATCATATGCTAGGCAAATGGATGCCTTATATTAGAGCGGACACACTCCATATGTTATGATAGGCTATTGAAGGCCATATGATTATGTTGGCATATAAGGCCATTATAAATAAGTTATAAAATCTTATCCGCTCCATTTTCTCCTAAGTGTATAAGAGCCCCATAAGAAAAATATTTTCAAGGAAATTAAATTTAATTAATAAGATTATGTTATATATTTATCTTAGTTTATCATATAATCTTTGTTTTTGGAAAATGTGTGACTATGTTATTAATTAAATCTTTAAAGCATTTTAATGGGAATTTGGAGTTAAAATGAAAAGCATGCTTAAGGGTGAAATAAACATCAAGGGTAATGAATATATGATGTGATATAATGATAATTATAATTGCTAATGATTTGTAAGTAAAATATGAAATTATGTGCTATGAATGTGAAATCATGCTTTATTATTTAAATTTTTTTTATATAAAATGAAATTCTTTTAAAATTTATGTTTTAAGTATATTGCCATCGCAACATTGGTAAGTATGTGATTTATAAGCACAATTGAGTTTTATACTCAGCGCGTTGATTTTTATCACGTGTAGGTTAAAGACCATGGTTAGTGCTCGAAGACCATATGAGTAGCAAAAGAGATCATTTTGGTAGTAGTAGAATTAGTTTTATGTAATTAAGAATTATAGCATGTATAATTATTATCTATTTAGAGATTAAGTTATTCGGATTATATCATTGAAGCATGTTATTATAAATTATTATGGTATATGTATTTGGAGTTAAGCATGTGACTTATTTAATATTTGGATATAGAATATTTTCTAAGTTAGTTTGGCATGGTTGGATTTAGACATGGCCACCGGTTTGCTTCTAACCGAAATCAAACCATACTGTAGACGAACCAAAATCGGCGGTTTAAAATTTAATCCGGAACTGACGGTTCAAAATTTTAAATCAAAACCGGCGGTTCGAGGGCCGGTTAAGATTCATGTGAATGTTAAGATATGAACTTGAACCGGCGGTTCTAGTCCGGTTCGAACCGAATGCACAAACAAAATTGTAGCTTAAAATTTTTTATAAAAAAATTTATATCACTTGATTTGATTATAGTTAATGTGATTTATGGTGAAGAAAAGTACACAATGATACATAATTTATAAAAGTGGTGAAAAAAAATATACACATGATTTGACTCAATTTGTACAAAAAATGGTACATGAATATATGCATGACCGGTTCATTAAATCGCCGATTCCGGTTCACGGAAATGACGTTTCAAAAGTTTTAAAATGTTGAACCTAAACTGGCCTTTGAACCACTGGTTCCGGTGCGGTTCAGATCACGGTTTCCGGTGATATATGTTTTTTTTAATAAAAAAATCGGTTCTAACATTACATTTTTCTTTTGAAAATATTAATATGAGTTTAAAAAATATTGGTAAATTTTATTTTAAATAATTTTAGAATGCTCATACTCATATAAGAATAAAATTAATTAATTTTACAAAATAATCAAATAAATTATCACTTTATTTTGTTTAAATGTTATTAATTAAATAAATTATAAGAAAATTTTGAAAAATGCTTCAAAATGATGTAATTTTAAACTTAGTAAACAATTTAAAAGGGTAAAAAAAAGTTAAAAACAATATAAGTTTAAACTAAATATTCATCTCTTTTTTTACCATTTTAGTTTTTAGATTTTTAACTTTTCAAGTAAAGTGTATTTTAAAAAAAAAAGAAAAAACTTAAATAAAGCATATAATGTATTATATAGACTTTTAGAGATGTATAAAATAGGCTAAGAGATTATCATTTTGAAAATAAAAATAGAAAATTTTCGGTTTGAAGTAGATCGAAACTGTCGGTTAACCGCCGGTTCAGGTTCAAATTTTAACATTCACATGAACCTTAACCGGCCCTTGAACTGTCGATTCTGGTTCAAAACTTTGAACCAGCAATTTCGGTTCGATTCTGGTCATTTACAGTATGGTTCGGTTTCGGTTCCGTGCCTACATGAATAGTTGATTTGTAAAAAAAAAAAAACTTTTAAAGTGTATAAAGAAAGAGTTACATTCAATTCAAATAGTGCAACGCTTAGTTTTTTGATATGATAGTGTTTTCGTCGAAAATCCCCCCGGAGGACCCGAAAACATCATTTGTATTTTTGATGAAATATTTTTATTTTGGATGCGGTGCCGATAAATCGGTCTTATAAACAATTTTGAGTCGCCACCCATTATTTAGGCAATGAGACCGTTTTTATAAAAATGACTCCATTATAAACCCAGTTTTGTTTCAAGGCCAAATTATTTCAAAAAGACTGGTCAGGCGCACCAATGCGATTCTAGGTAAGGGAATTGGGTACGCCGGCCTGTTGGAAGCCGACGCCCGGAAAACCGGCCTCTATTAACCTATGATTTCTAATTTATTTTAGTTAGAAAAGCCAAATTATTTATTTATTTAAATCCAACCCAAATGAATCGGACCGAGTTCCTATATGGAAAATTATTTAATCATCCCAATCAAATCTAATTATCACATAACAATTATTCAAGTCAAAGCAATTAAACCAAAGCAATTAAACCAAATAAATAAAAGACCCGCTCTTGCCTTATGGTTCAAGGAGGGCGACAAACCGAGTCAAAAATATAAAATAAAATAAATAAATGACCCACTCTTGCCTTATGGTTCAAGGCGGATAACAAACCGGATCCAAAAATATATAAATTGATTCAGAATTAAATCCATAAACCAATAAAAATAAAATCATGCATAATTATTATTTAATACCAAAAATATTATTAATGAACATGCAAATTAATCTTAAATATAAATAAATCAACAAATTTACTCCTAAACATTTAATTATTATTTTTTTGTCTGAATATGCAAATTGTTAATAAATCTACAAATTTAATTTCATTTTTTTTTATTTGAATATAAATTATAAAATTCATATAAATAAACACATAAAATTACATTTTAGTATTTTAAGTTTAATCTGTTCATATTTGGGCATTCTCAGATTTATTGAAGAAATTAGGTTTTATTTTTGTACAAAATTTATATATATATTTTTTATTATTTCTGGAAAAATCTGAATGAACAGTTACTGTTCATTGAACAAACAGGTACTGTTCATTGAACAAACAGTTACTGTTCATCGATCAACAACAAAATTTATATATTTCTTATTATTTCTGGAAAAATCTGGATGAACAGTTACTGTTCATTGACGAACAGTTACTGTTCATCGATGAACAACTGCGTGATTTTTACCCAGAATTCATTTTTAAGTGATTTTTTACATCATTTCTTGTTTAAATGTGATTTAAAGACATATAAAATGGCCAAATATAAACAGAAAACAATTTAAAGAAGCTTAAATTACTAAAACCACAAAAATATGCAAAAAACACAAAAAATATGTAAAAAAAATACAAAAAATGTTAAAGAAATTACCTAATCCTCAGATTGAGGATTGTAAATGGATCAAGATCTCCAGAAGCTTTGTTTCCAAGGATTGAAGTGTTCCTTTTTTTATCTTTTGATTTTTTTTTTCTCTCTTTTTATGGTTTGATTCACCTAAAATTGATATCTAATGCCAATTTCTCTTCAAATCAACTCATAAGAATTTTTTGGAGAGAAATGTGGCAGCACAGTATATTTTTTTAGGGTTTTTGCCGTTTGTGGAGTTGTGAAGTTGTGTGAAAATTGTGAGAAAGAGATGTATTTATAGAGTTAGGTTAGGTCAGGACACTGTAGCACGCAACTCTTCTCCTTTTTTTTTTTTTTTTTTTTTTTTTTATCCTTGGATTGAAAGGCTTCTAGATATCATTAACCCATTCATCCTTGTGTCCTCATCGGATTAGGCGGGGCATAAAAAACACGCGTCAACAGTTTGCCCCCCCACTTTAGCATTAATTGCATAAACAATTAATGTTAAAGTGGCCCACTGACGCGCCTTCAACCTTGGCTTCAATCTGGTCACGTCCAAAGCTCAGTCTGATCGGCTTTGTTGGCTCCAGATCGGTAACAACCTCCAAAACTCGGTCTGATTGGTTTTGAAGATACCTTTGAAGCTCGGTCTGATTGGCTCGAAGGATTTTGATTTGATTGCCCTGATCAACTTCGTAATTCACCATCATTAATCAGGAAAAGGATTAACTCGATCCGCTTTGTAATGCATCATCACGAATCGAGAAAAAGATCTAAACAGCTTCACGATACACCATCACTGCTTGACCTGAAAACATTTTCAAAAAGAAAAAGAGCAATTTCTGTGTACAAACAGATTTTGCCTTTGTTAAATGTTGGAGCATCACATGCCCCCATGCATTAATAATTGTAAACTTTGAAATTTGGTTGGCTCGAAAGATTTGAATTTACCTGAAGGCTCCAGTCGGACTACATCAGCGTTCTAAGCATCGGCAGTCATCTGGCCACGTTAAAGATGATTTTGAAAATGGCAATCTCTCCTCAGCTCGGTGTAATCGGCTTTGGAGGATTTGAAAAGAATCCAAAGCACGGTATAATCGGCTTTAGAGGGTTTGAGATTGTCCTGATCATCTTCGAAATACACCATCACTAATCAAGATTTGAGTCAACTTCGAAATACACCATCACTGACTCGATTAAGGATTTGATATAGAAATTGCCTTGATCAGCTTCGCAATACACCATCACTAATCAAGATTTGAGTCAACTTCGAAATACACCATCACTGACTCGATTAAGGATTCCAAAGCTCAGTTTGATCGGCTTTGTTGTCCACCTCCTCAGCTCGGTTTGATCGGCTTTAGAGGTTTCGATTAAGGATTGATATAGAAATTGTTTTGATCAGCTTCGCAATACACCATCACTAATCAAGATTTGAGTCAACTTCGAAATACACCATCACTGACTCGATTAAGGATTCCAAAGCTCAGTTTGATCGGCTTTGTTGTTCACCTCCTCAGCTCATTTTGATCGGCTTTAGAGGATTCGATTAAGGATTGATATAGAAATTGTCTTGATCAGCTTCGCAATACACCATCACTAATCAGGATTTGAGTCAACTTCGAAATACACCATCATTGACTCGATTAAGGATTCCAAAGCTCGGTTTGATCGGCTTTGTTGTCCACCTCCTCAGATTAGTTTGATCGGCTTTAGAGGATTCGATCGAATCTGTGATCACCTCCTAAGCTCTGCTTGACTGGCTCGAAGGATTTTGTTGAATTGACCTGAAGGCTCCAGTCGGACTACATTAGCGTTCTAAGCGTTAGCAGTCATCTGGCCACATCCAGGGTTCTGTTGAGAGAGCAATTTCTATGTACAAACAGATCAGCTTTGCAATATATCATTAGAGTTAAAATCCAAACAACTTTGAAATGTGTCATCATTGTTTGGTGGGACCAAAGAACGAGTTTTGTATACAAACAAATCTCGCCTTGGGGTCAAAGAGCAATTTCTGTGTACAAACAGATCTCGCTTGGTAGGACTAAAGAGTAATTTCTGTATACAAACAGATTTTGCTTAGAGGGGTCAAAGAGCAATTTCTGTATACAAACATATCTCGCTTGTTGCAATTTCTATATACAAACAGATCTTGCTTGATGGGACCAAAGAGCGATTTCTGTGTACAAACAGATTTCGCTTTATGGGTCCAAAGAGCGATTTTTGTATACAAACAGATCTCGCTTGGTGCTATTTCTGTATATAAACAGATCTTGCTTGATGAGACCAAAGAGCGATTTCTGTGTAAACACAGATTTCGCTTTATGGGTCCAAAGAGCGATTTTTGTATACAAACAGATCTCGCTTGGTGCTATTTCTGTATACAAACAGATCTTGCTTGATGAGACCAAAGAGCGATTTCTGTGTAAAAACAGATTTCGCTTTATGGGTCCAAAGAGCAATTTCTATATACAAACAGATTTTGCTAAATTTCTGTATACAAACAGATTTTGGTGGGACCAAATAGCGATTTCTGTATACAAACAGATTTCTCTTTGTGGGTCCAAAGAGCAATTTCTATATACAAACAGGTCTTGCTAAATTTCTGTATACAAACAAATTTTGGTGGAACCAAATAGCGATTTCTGTGTACAAACAGATTTCGCTTTGTGGGTCCAAAGAGCAATTTCTGTATACAAACAAGTCTTGCTAAATTTTTGTATACAAACAGATTTTGATGGGACCAAATAGCGATTTCTGTATACAAACAGATTTCGCTTTGTGGGTCCAAAGAGTAATTTCTGTATACAAACAGATTTTGCTAAATTTCTGTATACAAACAGATTTTGGTGGGACCAAATAGCGATTTCTGTATACAAATAGATTTCGCTTTGTGGGTCCAAAGAGCAATTTCTGTATACAAACAGGTCTTGCTAAATTTCTATATACAAACAGATTTTGATGGGACCAAATAGCGATTTCTGTATACAAACAGATTTCGCTTTGTGGGTCCAAAGAGCAATTTATGTATACAAACAAATTTTGCTAAATTTCTGTATGCAAACAGATTTTGGTGGGACCAAATAGCGATTTCTGTATACAAACAGATTTCGCTTTGTGGGTCCAAAGAGCAATTTCTGTATACAAACAGATTTAGCTAAATTTCTGTATACAAACAGATTTCGCTTTATGGGTCCAAAGAGCAATTTCTGTATACAAATAGATTTTGCTAAATTTCTGTATACAGACAGATTTTGGTGGGACTAGATAGCGATTTCTGTATACAAACAGATTTCGATTTGTGGGTCCAAAGAGCAATTTCTGTATACAAACAGATTTTGCTAAATTTCTGTATACAAACAGATTTTGATGGGACCAAATAGCGATTTCTGTATACAAACAAATTTCGCTTTATGGGTCCAAAGAGCAATTTCTGTATACAAACAGATTTGCTAAATTTCTGTATACAAACAGATTTTGGTGGGACCAGATAGCAATTTCTGTATACAAACAGATTTTGCTAAATTTCTGTATACAAATAGATTTTGGTGGGACCAAATAGCGATTTCTGTATACAAACAGATTTCGCTTTGTGGGTCCAAATAGCAATTTCTGTATACAAACAGATTTAGCTAAATTTCTGTATACAAACAGATTTTGATGGGACCAAATAGCGATTTCTGTATACAAACAGATTTCGCTTTATGGGTCCAAAGAGCAATTTCTGTATACAAACAGATTTTGCTAAATTTCTGTATACAAACAGATTTTGGTGGGACCAGATAGCGATTTCTGTATACAAACAGATTTCGCTTTATGGGTCCAAAGAGCAATTTCTGTATACAAACAGATTTTGCTAAATTTCTGTATACAAACAGATTTTGGTGGGACCAGATAGCGATTTCTGTATACAAACAGATTTCGCTTTATGGGTCCAAAGCGTAATTTCTGTATACAAAAAGATTTTGCTAAATTTCTGTATACAAACAGATTTTGGTGGGACCAAATAGCGATTTCTGTATACAAACAGATTTCACTTTATGGGTCCAAAGAGCAATTTCTGTATACAAACAGATCTTGCCTTTTGTTAAATGTTGGAGCATCAGATGCCCCCATGCATTAGAAATCATAAACTTTGAAATTTAAAATTTTGCATCAGGACAAAAGATTTTATTTTTGCCCCTAGTCTGGAATTCGGTCCCCAGACCAAAAATATTATCTTTTAAGCAAACCTTGAAAACTTTATTTTTTTATCCATTGCAAATTTTTTTTGAAAACTTTATTATTATTTTTTTTTTTATCCATTGCAATTTTTTTTTTGAAATTTTTGGCAAATTTTCAGGTATACCCTTCCTGATGCAGTGTTGAAAGAAAACTTACCTGAGGGTAATTTGGTAGAGTTGATGATTTTGCCCCCTGTGCGGAATTATTGAAGTAGATGAGCCGTACACTGACTCCAAATTACCTAAATAAGCTGTCTTGGGCTTTGATGGGTTCCTCATTTTTGACTGGATTTTTTTTTTTGAACAGTGAATAATTCCAGTAGTTCCCTCTTTATTGATTTCTGCTTCCTGCACTTAAAGACAGCAAAAGACAACAACAAATCTTTTCTTTCGAAATTATTTATTGGATTAGCATTTGGACCTCCTGCTCTTGGATTAAAAAATGAAAGCATATCAAAGTGGATTATTTAACTAGGGACGAAAATTAGCATTTTACCACCTACAAGAAATAAAACATGCAACTCCCTCATGTATAAAAACATTTTTTTTATTTCTTTTTTGATTTTTTTTTTAAAGATGGGGTGACCTATAATATTCAGAAAGAGATAAAATATGCAACTCACTCATGTATAAAAACATTTTTTTTGTTTTTGTTTTTTTTTTTAATTTTATTTTTCAATTTATTATTTTTCTCACTTTAAAACAAAAACAATACGAGCAAACGTAAAATGTATAAAAACAACATGCAATGCAAATTATATGAAAATAACAGAATAAAATTTACCCGCTTTGGGAGACTATCAATTTCTCCACACTTAGCTCTTTGCTTGTCCCTAAGCAAAAACATTCATCTTTCTTTTCATGTTGATCATGTTTATTTTTGCTCGTTGATTTAGACTTCTTAAGTAATCTACCAAAGATAAGAGATTTGATGTGTTTTATGAACTAAGTAGTATAATGAATATGACATTTAAAATTGTCAATATAGCTATACAAAATCTAGTCATTCAAAATATGAGATAAGCAATCCTCTTGCCCTAAAATGCAAAATAGGAAGTACTTAGGACAATTTTAGCACACATGTATTGTTTCTTATCTCAAGGCATTTTTAGGTAACCTATTTCTATCTCACAAAGTGGTTGCATTTTATGCTCCATACCACACTCTCAAGGTATTTCTTATCGCAATGTTTTTTTTTTTTTTTTTTTTTTTTTTTTTTTTTTTTTTTGTAAAGATATATGGGAGAATGTAAATGGTAAGTGGTTGCATTTTATGCTTCGTACCACTTTGTTTTAGAATGGATTTCCATTATTCCCTCTGTCATATTTTGTTTTTCTCTTAAAATACCCACATCCTTTATTGACTTGAAACACACAAGTATTATGGCTTTAGTTTCCCTTTTCCTTCCTATTCTTCATTTAAGTTAGGATTCATGCTTCTCTAAGGTCAAAGATAATGTCTAGAAGATTAATATTTACCACGCATGCTACTGTAGCACAGCTACTGTAGCACGCAGCTCTTCTCTTTTTTTTTTTTTTCCCTTGGATTGAAAGACTTCTAGATAGCACTAACCCATTCATCCTTGTGTCCTAATCGGATTAGGCGGGGCATAAAAAACACGCGTCAACAGATAGGTGGCTTTATTTTTAGTAAATAAATTTATTCATTTTTAATAAATTATTTATTTATTATAATTTACTAAATTATCCAAAAATATAGTTGTTATTTTTCTATTATAAAGGACAATTTGGAAAACTAATAAATTAAAAATATGTATAAATATGATGAGTTGATTTTTTTTTTCACAACCAATTACATCATAACTCTCCTCTTATTCTAAATCAAAATTCTCTCAAATTTCCATAGTTCGTTATTTTTTCCATTGCTTTATTTTCCTTAATATTGGAATTATCTATTGTTTATTTTTTATTTTCCTACCTCAAATTCTAAATTCCTTCTCTAATCTCAATTTTTTCATTCATAAATTTACTTCATTTGATTTTTTAAATAATTTTCTTAGTATTTGGAAATAATAATTTCCAACTCATTCCATTAATTTCATATTCCATTTATTCATTTTGTTTGTTTAATTCCATTTAAAAACATGGCACACAATTTACAAAGCTCCAAGGGAAGCGAATTGCTCAAAGCATGGAAGAAATTGATTCAAACGATCCATTGATTAATTTTTCACCACAATTTAATGATGAAGTTCAATATCAAACTCTAGTTGAGGAACGTTATATTCGTCGTCATCCACCACAAGAAGCAACATCTCCTAATATTTCAATAGGTAAACCATCCAAATTAGATATTTTCAAAAAGTACTTTGCAAAAATTGTTTAAGATAACGGAGAAATTAATACAGTTCGATGTAATTATTGCAAAAAGAATATGCATTCAAGCTTGGAGGAGGCTATGACACCCTCAATAGGCATTTAAAATCACATCATCCAAGTGAGGTAGGAATGGATTTAACTCAAACTCAATTACTGTCATCAAGGTATGGTGATCCTAACACTCCTTTATTTAAATATACTTATGAAACTAATAAAATTGAAATGGCCAAATGGTTTATATGGAACGATTATGTTTTCCATTTGGTGAAAAAATTGGATTTAATAACTATTGTAAAAAAGCATTAAATCCTTTAACAAAAAGGATACCTAGGAATACACTTAAAAGGACTATCTTATCTATTTATTTGAAAGAAAAATAAATTTTAAAAATGTATTTGCAAATTTTGATGGTAAAATTGTTGTTTGTTCTAATATTTGGTGTGATGTATGGCAAACTCATTCTTATATGAGTGTTACTTCCCATTGGATTGACAATGAATGAAAAATTAAAAAAAGAATTATTGCACTTAGAGTTTTTGATGACTCTCACACGACCCATAATATTTTTGCCATGTTAAATATTATTTTAGAAGAATATGGTTTAACTAAAAAAATTTTTACAATTGGTTTTGATAATGCTAGTGCAAATACGACATCAATAAATGAATTAAAAACTCTTTGTCAATCCAATTTTGGTGGACAATTTTCACACTAGATGTGCATGTCATATTTTTAAATTTATGTGTTTAAGATGCATTAACAACATTAAATGTATTTTTACATCCAATAAAAAATGCTTTAAATCATTTATGGACACATGGATATGGTAGAAAAAAATTAAAAAATTTTTGTTACTCTATGGGAAAAAAATATAAAAAATTTTCAAGCGATATTCCCACGAGGTGGTATTCAACTTATAAAATGTTAAATGAGTCTTATGAATATAAAGATATTCTTTCTTCGTTTATGCAATTGCATGCATCATATTTTCGACTTTATCCAACCAATTGGACTATTTGTCAAAAAATATTAGATATTTTGCAAGTTTTTGAAAATTGTACAAGATTTGTTAGTGTTGTTTATTATCCTACTTCCCATTTATTTCCATTTCATTGTTTGGCCATAAGTAGTGCCATAATTGAAAATAAAAATGATGATGATTTACAAGAATGTATATTCATGATGAAAACTAAATGGTTAAAATATTATACTGAAATTCCTAATTTAAATTTAGTTGCATTTTTCCTTTGTCCTAGATTTAAGTTAGTTCCATTACAAGAATTTTTTTGTCTTTATTATGGATATTTTAATATTGAAGTAGATTATTTTTCTCTTACTAATGATGTTTTTAGGTATGTCCGTCAATTGTATGATAAGTATTCTAAATTAGTATCTCCCATTCCTCAAGTATCACATCCACAAACTACACAATGCACTAAATTTCATTCTACACAATTTACTTTCATGCAAAATGTTTCAAAAAAACTAAGGGAGAGTCCACATTCATATACAGAATTGAGACATATACTAGCATAGATTTTGAGTTTTTAGGTAATGATGAAGATGAAGACCCAACAAAATTTGACATTTTGGGTTAGTGGAAAAAGCATGCAAATTGCTTTCCAGTCTTAGCTTTATTTGCAAAAGATATTCTTGCTTGTTTAATTTCTATTGTTACAGTGGAACAAGCTTTTAGTGTGGATGGACAAATTTTAGACCCAACATGGCCAAGATTATTGCCAAATAATGTGGAAATGCAAGAATATGTTGATGATTAGACTAGAACGACATTGAGAACTCAGGACCAACAAAATTCAAGCGACGATGGTGATTCTGACTCATTAACGATGATTAGTGGTACCGATGACTAAAATTAATTGTAATAATTGGGAGGTTATTTTCCATTGTAATAAAAAAAGGAATTATGTGGGCTTTGATTTCCTCTAATTCCCAAGAGGATACGTAGGCAATTAAATTAAAATTTTTCAATTTTAATTTAATTCAAGCCCAAAATAAAAAATTATAATTTTCTGTATTAGTGAATTAGCAAAATTTGTAAATTTAATGTAATAATAGTTCTAAGTTAGTTAATAGAAGTTTTTCTTAAAAATTTTATAATAATTTATTTAGTTAATAAAATTTAAACATTTTAAAATTATTATTTATTTATGAATTCGAAATCAAAATTTTATTAATTTTTTTAAAAATTTGCTTAACACCGGAATCAAATCGAAACTGTAATTTGAACCGTCGGTTCATCGGAATCGTGCTGGAGCCGGAACTGGAGGTTCAAGGGTCGGTTTCGGTTCAAAATTTTAAACATCTAGAACCGGCGGGTCACTGAACTAGCTATGCCTAGTTGGATTATTAGGACTTAATATATAAATGCATGCATTTAGTTTGATTATTATTATGATGCTAATGAGGAATTACATGGTTATGAAGTTATAGAAGAGTTGTTTGTATTGTGTTGATTATTGGAGTTTGATGGGGGTTTGGAGTTTTAAATTGGGAGTGTTTTGTATTCATATATTTGGCGAGCTCAGTTTTTAGGGGAAACTTTTATAGTTTTTCTGTAGGATTTTCCCAAATCATTTTCAAAATAAAAATTTAATTTACTTGTTAAACTTGTGAATACTCAATCACTTCTAATTCATAATCTGAATAATATGATTTATATGTTAGTTACGATGGTGCCTCCGGCACCGAATGTACCATCCGTTGTTTGGTCTCTCGGGATTAGGCGATGGGTGTTACATTTAGTGGTATCAGAGCATAGGTTTAGGCGATTCTAGGACTTATCTATATATAGGAATTTATCTACTTTGAAGTGAGAGTATAAGTAATTTAAGTTAAAAACACGCCATATTGGCTTGGTTTGAAACTTCTCTCTGATGTGAACCTTTTGGTCTTTGTAAGAGTCGAGTGATGTCTCAACACCTTTCTGATGAGGAGGTGGATAGCTGTGCCCCTCCTGGTGGAGGTATTCCTGCTGGTGGTGTTTTGGGTTCTGATGTAGAGCGCGCTTCGAGGGTGGGGCAGGCTGCTGCAGGTCCTACGAGGCTAATCATGATGTACTTGTTCAGCAGTTAGTTGCTGCTTTGAGGCAAGTAGTTGGAGCTGTTCCCCAGGCTCCAGTCGCTCTAGCCCTTATTCCAGTTCATCCCCCTATAGAGAAATTGAGGAAGTATGGTGCTGTTGAGTTTATGGGTAGGAAAGATGATATAGCTTCCGCAACGGACTATTGGCTTCATTCTGAGAGGATATTAGAGCAGATGTAGTATTCCCCTCAGGACAATTTAGTATGTGCTACCTCCTTATTGAAGGAAGAGGCTTATCAGTGGTGGGAGACAGTGTCTCAAGTAGTCAGTGCCGAGGAGAGGACCTGAGATTTCTTCCTTTTTGAGTTTATGCAAAAGTATATTGGAGAGCTTTTTATTGATTAGCGGAAGGCTGAGTTTCTGGAGCTTAAGCAGGGCAGGATGACTGTATCAGAGTATGAGCGAGAGTTTATCCGACTGACTAAGTATGCCGTTGATTTGATACCTTCTGAGTTGGATTGGTGCAAGCGCTTCAAGAAAGGCTTGCATGATGAGTATAGGATGCATTTGGTTGTTTATCCCCATACTTCATTACCTTCCCTAGTGAAGGCTGCTCTAGAGCTTGAGGAGGTTAGGACTGAGCAGTAGGCCAGGAGATAGCGAGGTCAACTTAGTCAGCAGAAGTGGTTTTAGGAAGTAGTATCTGGTTAGAATTTTGGGGTTCAGTCGATCAGTAAGAGATACAGAGGTGCACATCAGTCTGGGTCTAGACCGGGTCAGAGGCATGGCCAGGGTACTTATCCTTGATCAGCTCCACAGACAACGTCTATTGCTAGTGGTGGAGGTACTGCATGGACTGACATATCGACATGTACTCAGTGTGGTAGGAGGCATGTTGGGGTTCATAGGAGATTTTCTAAGGCATGCTTTCGATGTGGGTCTATAGAGCATATGATTCGAGATTGTCTTATGGCTCTGACTAGTTCAGCTCTATAGGCTAGGAGGTCAGCTCCCTTTATTCTGAGAGGCAGAGGTAGAGGCCGTGGTGATACAATAGGCACTAGTAGTTAGAGACCGGCTTCTGAGATAGTGGACAGACCAGAGTCTAGAGTACCTGCTAGAGCATATGCCATCAAGACTAGAGAGGAGTAGGATGCCCCATATGCCATAGTCGGTACATTCTCTATCTTTGACACTTTTATACCTGCTTTGATTGATCCTGGCTCTACGCATTCATATTTGTGCATACATGTGGATAGAATGGGTAGTATGCATGCTGACATTTTATAGCATAGTATTGAGTTCATTAATCCCTTTATGTAATCATCTATCAAATTAGAAGGTACCACTTTGTTTGGGAATTTGTTACGGACGTTTTGACTGTACCCGTGTGTCATTTTGAGTCTAGATGAGTCCTGAAAGGCTTGATCTTCTAGGCAAGGGCAAGGTCCATCTCCCCTTTTTCTATAAATAGGGGAGGAGGGAGCTTCAGTTGTTCACATTTGCTCATTCCTTCCACCTTTGCTTCCTTCTCTAAAACCTTTGACCTTGCTATTCTGCGAAGATGGATCAGCAACCAAGAGTTCATATTAAAGGATCAGAGCACCTACATCTCAGTCCTTGGCCATAGCATGGTACCTTTCTGATTTGTCCCTGAACTTTTTGAATTTCTGCTATTTAGTCCCCAATTGTGCACTTACTCAAATTTAAATCTGCTTTGAGCATTAACTGATATGCATGAGCCGTAGGAGAATAAGTACTTAATGTTAGGGGCATAAGCTAAATAGGCAAGAATATTGCAACTTGGTCCTCGAACTTTGGGCAGATTATGTTTTGGTCCTAAAGTCTGCCCAACTTAGATTTTTGGTCTGATTTCGACTATGATTAAGGCTGTAACCTCCTAAGGCCTGTAGGCAGCCCTAGTCAGAGTCTGGTTGTAATTTACCATTTGATCCCTAAATTTTAGGAAAATTACCACTTTGTCCCTGTGGTCTGTTTTTAGCTCTGATTGGAGCTGTAACCTCCTGTGACCCCTATAGATAGCCTTGAGAGGAATCTGATAGGTCTAAAACCTTGATCTGAGTATGATAGTTGTATCTTAGAAAGCCTAATTATGGAATTTAATATAATATAGTTCTAATTGCACCAAGTAAAATGAAATTGGACTTGAAAATAATGTTAATTTGGTTTTTGAATATTTTTCCTAAATTAATATGATTTTCCCTATTTATTGAGTATTTAAATGGCCAAATTGATATTTATAAGTAATTAATGATATTATTTTTAATTATTAGTATTTATTATTAATTATTAATAATTATTTGCTGAAATTATGATATATTAAATATTTATTGGTTTTTTAATTTTTAGTTAATTAAACGGATTTATTTGATTATGGCCTAATGTAATACCCTGAATTTTTATTTTCAAAAATTTTCCAATTAAATTTAATGAACCGACAGCTTGGAAATTAATATTAATATTTTAGTGTGAATACTGTAGTAAACCGAACCGAAAATCGATTGGAAAACTCAAAAACCAAACGGAATGAGACTAAATCACTGAATCGGACCGAACCAGTTCGAATCGAACCGGACCGGCCCATTTCTTTTCTTTTCTTTTTTCTTTCTCTTTCTCTTCGTTTATTCCTTCTCCTTCTCCAGTTGCGTCACCTCCTCCTCCTCCTCCTTCCTCTCCTTCGATCTCCTTCCTCCGGCCACCAAATTCGGCAAATGAATACTCTAAAAATATCTACTCAACGCGAGAAAGAAGATTATAGCTTAGATTTGAACTGAAATTGTGTCTATTTTGAAGGGGAAGAGCTTGAAGTTTTGGACACCTTTTTCCGGCGATTCACGCCGTTTCAGGCAAGCCTTGGACACAAGGTGAGTACCAAATGACTCCTCTCTTCTTCCTCTTTCATTTGATGGCCTCCTCGTCGACTGTAATAGCCGGAATCGGAAAACCCAAAATGGGTATCACCGAACCTTTCCGCCCAATTTCCGGCCAACTGGTTCACACCCACCTTGATTTGAACACATATTAGTGATCCTCTCATCGAAACAAATAAAATGATGTATTGTTTGTCAATTTTGGTGAAGGTTAAATTTTCCGGCCACCGTGCACGGTGGCGGCGGCGGCGGTCCGGCGACCGGCCGGCGAGACTCCGGCGAGACTTCAAGGGACAGAATGCTCTCCTCTTCGCGCGGAACACGGAAATGAAATCTGATTTTAAATCGGTACACTCTAAAGCTTAATCCGCAATTTTTGAATAAATTCTGAATTTAATTAATTAATGAACTTAATTAAGTATTTAAGTAAATTAAATTAAATATTAAAAATATATATATATATATTCCTAGCAATAATAAATTTTAGGAATTTTATTAACAAATAAATAGTTATAGAACAATTAATTATAATGGATTATGTGAATTAAGTGAGCGAATAAATGATGGATATGGCGGACGGGATTAGTGGATATGAATTTGCTCGATAGATGGGCTGTGTGTGTGGATTTGTGAAAATTTGAAAATTTGGATGGTCCAGTTTATAGAGGAAATGCTGTCGAATTTTTTTAATAAAACACTTAATGAAGAATTAAATTAGTTATTCTTAAGAAGTAGTGACGACGAAAATTTGAGGTATTAAGAAATATTGTACAATATTAGAATTATCATTATACAATATTTCTCACCGAATAATTAGAGATTTTATCTAAAGGTTATAAATTAGAATAGTTATTTATATAAATGAGAGAACCTAGATATATATGCATATATATAACAAGTGAATTAAATGACCGGTAGCCAAAATAAATAAACGAATGTGAAATATAAGTTTTTGAATTAAAATTCTTATTTAGAAATTTCTTGTTTATTTTAAAGGCTTATAAAATACAAAATGCGAGGACAAAAGCTGGAAGCATGTGGCTAAAAAGGCAGTCCTTTTAAAGGACAATAAAGAACTGTGAGTAGTGTTAGATAACTAGTATCATCCACCTGCATTCATGCATTCACGGCTAAATGTTATCATGCATTATTTTGTTGAATTGCCATATCGTGCTGCACTATTTGTATTGCTTGATTCGCTGTGATGTGATATTGCTGTGCTTTGCTTGTGTGGAATTGGGATGAAGTGGGTCACCATGGGTTTGTGAGACCGTTACCGTTATATGGATCCTGATTACCGTTACCGTTATATACCGTTACTGTTATATGGATCCATTACCGTTAGCCGGGTAAATGGGAGATCGGCGCCCCCGTGTGCACCTACCGTTACCGTTACCGTTAACCACGGGTTGGCTTCTCGTCATTGCGCACCGGACAGTCTAGATTTGATTGCAGCCCGCAGGGTGGCCTCCTGTTGTGAGCGCTTGATGATCTAGATTGGATGGAGACCACCGGGTTGCCTCCTGTTGGTATGAAAAAGAAAAGAGAGAATGGAAAAACAATGAGAGGGCTGGTCAAGTGAGGATTAGACCGGTCGGCCAGTATGGGGGATCGGCTCCCTGGTGCACACGTGAGAGGATGGGCCATGTGGGAGGACGGCTCATCGGGGGTTCGGTGACTCCACTGACTAATTTCCACGTGATGTGATTATATGAAGGTGATAATACTTGTGATTGCTGTTGTATTGCCATTTGTGTGACAAATTGCATGATCATATAATTAAACAGTAACCGGATAAAAATATTTTAGCATCTGTGTGATTGTGTGGGGTGAGAGGGTTATCTAACCCTACTCATTGAGTTTGGCGCTCACACCTGCCTACTATTTTTTTTCAGGTAATAGAAAGAAAGGAAAGCCCTATGGAGTTGAGACACTTATTGTAGAAGACTGTTAATGATAGAAATAACGATGTAAATATAAAGGTAGAGTTCCGCAATTGTATTCCAGTTGGGTTGTAAATAAATAATAAAAGTTCATGTTAAACATATGAACTGTATTTTAGATGCAAATGTATAATAAGTAAATGGGCCTGAATCCATAATTATGAATAGAATGTGAGATTTAAATAAGTTAGGCTTACTACGGGCTTCGGGGGCCTTAAGCCCACCCAGGTCCTAGTGCCGGTCCGGCCCACGGAAATGGGTCGTGACACCTAAATACCTAAAGTAGGTGCCAACTAAAGGGGAAAAAGAAAAAGATAATAGAAAAAAAATAATAACCTATAGAGGCCGATGCCTTTTGTTACTCAAGCAAGGAGGTGTGCACCTCCTTTTTTTCCTACACGCTAAAGAGAGGAAAAAATAAAGAAACAAAGAGCTTTTTCTTTGATTTCCACCATAAAAACTTGTGATCAAACATCAAAAAAACTCAATTAAAACTAGTAATCAAGGTGCAATTAAGCTATAGTCGCAGGCAGGCATTCCGTAATCAAGGTAAGCTTTCGTTTTGCAATCCATAGAGAGTTTTTAAATTCTGAGTATATATTTAGAATCAACATGATTAGAAAATTCTAAATCACTAATTGTTGTTATTTTTCTGTTTGATTTCTTATTTTGCGCCCGTAGAAAGGGGTAAACCTTCAAAAGTTGATAAGGGCAAAGAGAAGGCTTGATTTTTGAAATTGAGCATACCATTGTGCATTTGAAGGTTAGCACTCTTCAATTATATGCTTGATTTGATTTGTGGTTGATGTTTGTTGAATTGTGATCATGAGAGTATTCTGGGTTTTCCTTGTTTTGGTTATGGTGATGTGAAATTGAATTTATATTAATGCAATTTAGTATGAATGAATGTTATGCATTGGAGGAATTGAAAAATTGTGACCCCTAGCCCTATGACCTTGAGTTGGCCAAATGGTATGGAGTAGTTACCATGTGAAATTTTTATGAATTTCATGATAAATGCTTAATTTGTGATGATATGATTATATGGTATTATGATTTTGTGTATTGGTTTGATGAGTTTGGTCCTCTAGTATGGTTATCTTTAAGAGGCCGAACCTATGGAGGAAGGGAAGTGTGGTTATGGCTTTTGATTCATGTAATTTGGAACTTGTTAAATTTAATGTGACTAGTTAATAATGAATTGTTATGATTATAAGCCTAAGATGAGCATTTTGTGATGTGGTTGCCATAGAGGCTGAACCTTCTATTATTATAGTCCATGATGTTTGGGTGTTTGATTTAATGTACTCATGGTGTTGTCAAGTTGTATAATTATATGACTGTGAATCTCAAGTTGCGTGGCATATGTATAAAGACATAAAGTTTAATTGAGTTGAAATTGACTTAAGACTTATGCATGACTAAAGCTAGATAACTATAATAGGTGTACTTATATGCGTGCTAAACTAAAGGTATGGTTATATTGATGAATATAAACTAATGAAGCTAAGAGTGCATGAATTGGACTTGAGCAAGGTTGACACCCAAGGGATCTCGGACCTATGTTAGTGTCTAAAGTGCATTTTGTTTTTTCTTTCACATGTTGTTGCTATGATATGTTAGTATATAATGCCTAATCAATTAATTAAGCATGTATTGGTTGGTTAAGATATGATTAGGGTTTCAAGTTGAGTAATGGCACCTAATGGGGGGTTTATGCTTAAATGATACCTAAGTATGCTATTGAATGTACCACATGCAATTAGGTATTAATATGAAGTGTGTGTGTGATCAAACTTATAAAAGAATGCATGTAACCTAGAGAAATAGGACTGGCTGAACCATATCCCCTAGGTCATGCCTTTGTTTGATTTTTATTTTATGACCTTTATGAGTTAAGTGTGAAGTAAGTTAGTTTGCTAACTTGTATGAAGTTGTATGGAGTTTAATGATGATTGAGGATGGTTTAAATGTGATGTTGTATTGTTTTGACTCTGCGAACTTCTATGAGACAAGAGTACCATATGAATGTATTCATGGATGAGTAATAATGCAATTAGTATTATGATTTAGAAAGCTTAATGCTATGCACCAGGTACGCCAACTTACTTTGACTCTTAAATTATATTGGATTAGTGATGTGTAGTGATTGACTTGACTCTATCTATGATGCTTCAATTGCTTATCCAATTGAGTGAGATTGATATATGCACATGTGTACGAATGCTTGAATGAGTTTTATATGAGGCATGTGAGCTTTTATGAATCATGAGCACGATGCAATCATGTACGCTTACTTGATATGGATATTGAGTGTTGTTTGGATAACATGGTTATTACCTAGAAATGGAAATAAATATAATTAACTTAATAAGAAACTACTGGGTTATATTGTGAACTTGGTTGAGTACTTGATAGAATATGGTTATTTATTTCTAAAAATACAAGCTGTTGACCATGATTTTAGCACTGGGCTTTAGGAAATTTCACCACGGTTCCAATGGCGCAAGGATTAGCTCGATCGAATGTCACTTGGGCAGAACAGACCTCCAAAAGCCTGAAAACCTGAAACCAAAGGGCAGGGGCACTTTAGTAAAAAACCCTGATCGGCACTAAAGAGCCCAGCGCAGGCGTCGATCTCCCTTTAATCGGCACCGATCTGGTGTGTGCCAGAACCCCTAATCGACATCGATAGAGGGCATATTAGTGCCGATTTGGTCTACATCGATGCCGATTTTCCTTGGCACAGCCCCCCTTTGGCCTATAAATATGGCCCTCCTTGATTGCATGAATGAGGCACGACATATTCATAGCAATTATATTCAAACAAGGGGGAAAACGGAAGTAAGGAAATTCATGACCTCCATCCTTATATCTCCCACACATGATTCAAGATATGGTCTTTTTCTAACCCTAGGACATATAGGTTGTTCCTATTAACCAGCATGGGGTTTTGGACCGACTTCTCTTGCATTTATTGGATGAATGCAACAGACATAAGTTATTAAGGTGAACTTAGAGGAAGGAACTAGGGTCATTTATGTGAGCTTAGGTCGGGCTTTTTAAGTCTTGGGTTCCATAAGCAAGAATTGGTTGTTTCCTCCCATTTGCTTTGGATCTAAGCATAATGGTGGTAACAGATTATGCCAATTCTTTTGATATACCAAAAGGTACTTGACTTATGGGTGGTGTATATTAGTGGCGGATCCAAATAGTTGAGTAGAGTATAAGGACCACGACCCCCAATATCACCTTAGGGTTTAGGGTATAAAGGAGATTAAGAAGTAAATAAACGCATGAATGACAGTTTATAAGTACGAAAAATAAACTCAGTTTAAAGTTAATAACATTATTAAAGATTGTGAATAAGTGGACAACTTTCGAAGTCAACTCTCTTATTAAAACCCAAAATCGAAAATCAGAGATTCTGGGTTCAATCCCTAATTAAGTCGCCAGGCTGAGGACGCTGGATTTTTCCCAAAAGAGATTTGAAAAGAATCGAATGGAACGGCCTTGATTTATTTTATTTGATAAAAATGGTTTTCTTTTTATTAGACCTGTTTAATCCTCAAAAAAAGGTTCTCTTATTTTGATAAGAGTGTTATTTTGGAGTCGCCACCCTTATTAGGAAAATTCTCGAATCAGCTGATTCTTTAGAATCGATCGATCTAGTTTTAAACCAGAGATAGGGTCCGGGAGTTAGGCACAAAATGGGAAGGTGTTAGGCACCCATTTCGCCCGACTAAACCGGCCTTCATGTTGTCCAAACATTCACAATAATTTAATAATGCAATTAATTAAAATTTGAGATATAAAAACTTTTATGCAGTTTTTGGAAAACATGTCAAGCATACATTGTAACATCCCTTCCCAGTCCACCCGTTAACTCGAATGAACCGAGCCGAGACGCTACAATCTGGTTGAACTTATGTCCTGTCATGCTGATATCATCCTGTATGCTAAATATGAATACAAAACACTCCCAATTAAACTCTAAACTTCCAACATCTCCAAATAATTATCATAACACAATAACACTTTATATATCTTTTCAGAATTGTATAAATCCTCAATAACATTTAATATCCAGCAATTAAGTGCATTCATGATCTATATCAAGTCTTCATGAACTAATCACACCAACTATTGTAAAATATTTCATATTCAATCATTTCATACGTATTATTCTTATCTCCAAATACTTATGCCAAAATAATTACATGTTTCACTTATATTTCCAATCACATAAGCTCTAACAAATGTAATCATTATACATGCCATAAATCTTAATACATGCCATAATTCTTAATTATACAACTCTCAATCTACTATGACCAAATTAATCACTTCTGCTTTGATAGTACTCTTCAAGTCTTCAAGTAGCAACCACGATCTTCAACCTACGCGTGATAAAAATCGACGCGCTGAGTATAAAACTCAGTGGTGCTCATAATTCACATACTTAACAAAATGCGATGGCAACTTATTTAAAATACAAAGTTCATAAAGCATTGATAATCATAGAATCAGTAAATTTCAACATAAATGTATCTTTATAGCAAAGAATAAACTTCTAATTCATAAACATAGATAATTTAGTTCTAATTATCTCATAACTCCTTTACCTGAACCTTTAATCACACATATCATGATCTTACCTGCTGTTCATTATGCTGTATGAATTAAATAACTAAACATGTAAGAACACATAATAGTATATTTTTATTGTCTTACTTGCTGTTCATCATGCTATATGACTTATGCACTTTTAGTCACATCATATAAGTTATGATTAATAACATCTCATAACTGTATGGTTCCTTAAAAATTAAATAAATAAACTTGTAAGCATATATAGCATTATACTTTTATGATCTTACCTGGTGTTCTTTATGCTGTATGAATTCTGCAACTTTGATTAAAACTCAGTGAATATCGCAACGAATAAAGAAACATATAAGCACATACATATGTAGAAATAAATATGTACTCACATATGGAATGTAAGCACACATATCATGATACTTTCATTATCATACTTGCTGCTCATTATACTGTATGATTATGGAATTTGTAGTCAATATAACTGTATAGCTCCATAAGGTTATAGTGAAACCAAAGTGATAAGAAAAACTGTATGAAACTGTATGAATACTGTATGACTGGGCTGCTATGGCCATTATATAATAATATCCACTCAACGGCCTGTAGCCGGAGTACCAAACTATATGGGGCGCAGATCTGCTATCCTATGTCGCGACATAGCCTTATCTAAGTGGTTTCTACCTAACCTCAATGGAGCATATTAGTGGTATGTTAATATATAAAACAAAAGCATAGTAACTGCGTCATAATTTGCATGCTTGTGTCATGTTATTGTGAACCCCTCCCCAAAATGCCATAGGCATGTGAATGCATGTGACTAAAGGAAGAAATGCACGTGAATGTATGAGTCGCCACCTTGTTTAATTGTTTTAGGGTAAACTAGGAAAAACCCTAAGTGACTCCAATTTTAATTAACCTAGTTACTAGATTAATTAGCCCAATGTCTAAGGCAAGGTCTTCGAACCCGAGGTGGATCCCGAGACTATGTCATGCTGATGAAACTAACCTAAGAATGAATGTTTTGCAAGGAAGATGAAATAATTTAGACCAATGAAAAAGATGTTTATGTGATTCGACTTGCTGCCCGGGGTTAGATCCCGAACGTGCCTACGTACTTCCGTTTGAATGGAAGATCAAAGTCAACGTAGTACGATAGGCCTCTTTTAGAGGGCTTTGAATGGGATGCTTTATGCATGAGTGTGTGTATGCTTTGTGCATTTTGTTTAGGCATTTTGCCAAAAAGGTAGAAGGATTTAGGCACTTGGTGCCAAAATGTTGATTTTGAGGCTTTTAGCCAAAAGAATTTAATTTGGGCTTATTCTTGCCAAAAGATTGATTTTTAAGGCATTTGTGCCAAACGAATTGTTTTAAGGCTTTTAAAGCCAAAATATTGGTTTAGGCAATTAATTTGCCAAATGATGCTAATTGGGCGATTGTCGCCAAAGTTGATTGATTTAAGGCAGTTTATTTGCCAAAAAAAAATTGTTTGAAGGCTTTTAGCCAAAGAAATTTAATTTAAGCGATTTGTCGCTAAAAAGGTTAATCTTCACTTATAGGCAATTTGTTTGCCTAAAGTGATTAATTAAATTGAAATATAGGCAATTTATTGCCATAATAAAAAAAGTGTTTAATTAGGGCCTTTTAGTCACAATTATTGATTAATTAGACTTAAGCCAAAACTTGTTCGAAATAAAGGCAATTTCACCATAGTTATTGATTAACTAGGCTTTTAGCCAATATTGTCGAATTTAAACTTTAATACCACGATCATTAATTAACCGGGCATTTAGCTTAAATTTATTTAATTGAGGCAATTTATTTGCCTAGTTAATGGTATGAATGCATTTATGCAGTTATAGAATTTAAGAGGAGTAGAAAAGAAGCATGCATGAAATGCTAAAATTAAAAAAAAAAAAAAACAGAGTTTAGTTTTGCGTACCTGATTTAGTCGACGGCCACTTCTTAACTCCAGGTTAAGCTCCTCGTTAAGGGAAATTAATTAATTTAATTTTAATGACCACTTAACAAAGAAAGAAAGCAATAAAAGCTAAATTAAAATGCAAAAAAGCAGTAAAGAATTCGCAAGGAGCGAGAGGGAGAAGGAGCGTCCGTCAACACAGACTGAGTGAGGAAAAAAGGAGGCCCGAGGCCTGTATTTATAGGCGCAAAACGGACTGTTTCCGGTGGCTGGGTCGCCGGATGGACCGCCGGCTCGGCGGCCCGCCCGGCGGCCGGGCCGCCGGATCGGCGGCCCTCCCGGCGGCCGGGCCGCCGGCTGGGCCGCCGGATCGGCGGCCCTCCCGGCGGCCGGGCCGCCGGGTCTCAGCGGTCGGGCCGCCGGTTCGTCGGCGGCCTGCCCGGCGGCTGGGCCGCCGGGATGGGCCGCCGGCTCAGCGGCTGGGCCGCCGACTCGGCGGCCTTCCCGCAGCCAAGCGCCGGTCTTTCGGCGGCTGGGCCGCCGGGTCGGCGGCCTTCCCGGCGGCTGAGCAGCCAGGATGGGCCGCCGGCTCGGTGGCTGGCTCCGGTGGCTGAGCCACCGGGGCAGGCAGGTTTATTTCGGGGGCTTTTCCGGGAGTTCCGGACCTCCAAAAAATATTCCGAGACCAGTTCCGAGATCCTCGTAATTTTTCGGACGTTTCAAGTACCATATTGGCATATTTCCGATGAACTTTCCGAAAGGCCTCCGGTCCGGCCGGACTGTTCGCAGTCCGGAAGAAAACAGGCTTTTGAGCCTCAAAATTTGAGTGTTCACAGGCGACTGCAGCCGCTCTCGCCGGCGGCCGATAGCGGCTACCTCCGCCTTTAAGGGCGGCCGCCACCGCCGCGGCCGGGAAAACCGGCTTTTCGAGTCTCAAAATTTGAGTATTCACAGTTATTTTCACATGCTTGTGTCATCATTTGCATGCTTGTGTCTTAAAATTAACTGCTTCATAATTTCATAAACCATACTGCTTACCTGTATGCTGATAGTCTCGCCAAGCGGGCAACTTGTGTCATGTTAGTTTCACATCATTTGCATGCTTGCATTTTGTGTTTATACATGTGTTCATGTTGTCTTTTTGTTTTAAAATGATTGAAGGCATACAAGTTGAGCAAAGGAATATAAATGCATAGAATTCATAACTTCATACACCATATTATTTACCTCATTTCACATCATTTGCATGCTTGCATGTTGTTTTGATACATGTTCTCATGTTGTCTTTTTGTTTTAAAATGATTGGAGGCATACAAGTTGAGCAAAGGAATACAATTGCATAGAAAATGAGGTCCAAAAGAGTATCAAAACACAAGTCGCGAGCGCGCCATACAAAGTCGCGAGTGCGAGAAGCACATATGAGGATCAGTGAGTTTACATGCCAAATTTGCGAGCGCGCAATGAAATTCGCGAGCGCGAGAAGTTCAAAATGAGAGTCAGAGAGTTCACAGGCCAAATTCGCGAGCTCGACATGAAATTCGCGAGCGCGCGTCGTGTTTTTCAGCCTGCGCAGTCTGTACTATTTTGGTCATATCTCTCAATTTAAAACTCCGATTTGGGTGATTAAAAAACACATGGAAAGCTAACACATAGAGGAACAAATAACTCTTCTATGACACTTCCTAATTCTATCATTAAATGGGGTCAAAATCAAGGTGAAGTTACTAGTAAATTTTTCAGCAAAACCTATTTCAGCATGAACTCAATATCTACTTCATTTATTCATTTCATCCCATGCTTTCTCACCATTTCTAGTTCTCTTACTCAACATTAAGCAACATATTTTCTCATTATCAACACACCACACAAATTCTCATGCAAGGAAATTAATTAAACTAAAAGAGATAGCACACCTTCACTCCAAAAAGCTTGAGTTCTTCTTTTAAGCTTCCTATTTCTTCTACCTTTGAGCTCCCCTCTCCTATACATAAGAACTTTGATGAAACATATACAATATAACTAAATTAGAGGTTGGATAACATAGAGCTTAAGAAAGTCTACTTATTTGGATAAAATAGAAGTTGAATCAATGCTTGAATCCCATGAAAATTGATGAAGAAAGGATGGGAAAGTAAGGTAAAGGAAGTAGATGAAGGAGATGAAGATGATGAAGGAGATGAAGAAGATAAAGCTGAAAAATGGGAAAGTGAAATGGAAGTCTTGGGTAGACTCCAAAAATATCATGATTTTGTGTGAAAATTACCAAATGGTACCTCAAGTGTCAATAGGTTACAACTTAATACCTCAACTTTATATTTTAGTGCAAGCAAGTCCTAATCCTTATACTTTGATCTTTTTATTTCCTTCAAGTAAGTCCACTTCTTTCCCTGATTTCAATTACCTCCCATTCTACCCCACTCTGGACTCCAATAGCTCGAACCGGGTTTTGGATCAGCCCGACTCGACTCTAAGCAACAACTCGATTCAATAGAAAAATGAGACGTTACATACATTCAATCTCATCCATACAACATGAAATAAATCAATCAAAGAAGGGGAAGTAAGGAGAAAAGAGTTACAAACCACCCTAATCATTACAATCAACCCTTAAACCTTCTAAATTTTCAAACCCAAATAATAATTACATTTAGCAATAAGAAGCTTAAATCAAAAATAAATCCAAACTACAAGCAACAAACATAAAGAATAACAAGTATCCACAAAAGTATATATTAACTACAAGATCAAAACACAATCAATCATCCAATAATCATGAACATGATGAATGTAAGTGATATAAGATTAATAAATAAAGGGTTAACACAATAATAATGAACAGTAAAATAAATGACAAGAATTTAAAGTATAGATATAATAAAGAATATGAATAATAAAATGCTAGTAAAGTAAAAGACAATAATTTAATGACATAAATTTAAAGGTTTTACATGATTTAAGCTCATGATCTTGATGTTCATCCTAGAAGGATGAACAAATCCATCAATCACTACCCTCAATCATGTTTTATGTGTTTATTTGATCCATATATGAGCTGATGCTTTAAGGTTGAAGCTTGGCAATCAGGATGTTTCTTGGGTAAGAACAAGAGTTTCTGGGTACTTGTGGTTTAAGCCACAGGGAAGTGGTGCACACCACTATTGTTGGCCCCGTACCATAGAGGTGCAGAAACCCCTGTTTGGTTTATCCTAGGTTTCCCTCACAACCGGACCCAAAAATAATGTTTTAAACAGTGAAAAAGCAAAGAAAAAGCTGAAAAAAGCATTTAAAGGTTCTCAAGAAACTACTTTTTGTGATTTCTTTGATGATTTGCTCAAAAATGGATGAAGGAAAACCCAACGCTTGATCCTTAATCCAAAAGTTCGAGATTCAAGATTAGAGTTTGTGTTTTTAGGATTCAAGATTGTCTACAAGGGGTTTTGGTTGATTAATCACTAAATTTTCAACACAAATCCAAGGTTAACACAAGTTGCCTTTAGATTTCTTTGTTTAGTTTTTAAAATGCAAGAGCTTCCCCTTGTTTCCAAAAAGAATCCTCCTCATTTACACCTCTCAATGTCTATATGGGCAAATAAGGGTGGGTGGTCCCATTTCAGGGCTGACGTGGCAAAAAAATTCACTGTCAGGCCCCGTAACAGGATCGGATCCACTTTTACAAAACCAAACCGGGTGGCACGTAAAACAAGGCGGTGCACTGGGAAGTATGCCGGGCAAGCTCGACATGCTTCCCAGGCCCGGTTTCATCGCAAAACACCCGGTAACCTGAAAAGATAAAAGTGATTAAACACATCGGTAATCTTAGCCATTGACCATTGGTCCAAAAACCAGAGCGATCGAGAATCCCGATCCAGTTTTATGTGAAAAAACGGTGTATCATCAATGAACTTTTTAGGGGGAAAATTTAAGCGTCTACAGTATGGCCTCCTTCACCGAATCTCCAATTGTTGAACCTCTCTTCGGTCTTGGATTCAAACTGACAGATGAAGAATGAGAGGATTTGGAAGACGCCAAACAGATGGCAAGAATAAGAGGTAAAATAAGGGACCGTCCTATGCGCCCATATTTCAAAACCCTGAATGGCTACTTTATTAAAGAAGGGAATTTTGAGCCTTATTATTTCTTTCAAGAACCTTAGTATTGCACTTTAACTAAGAAAATAATACCCAATTTTTAAATTCTCTTTAATGTTAGGCTCTCAGTAGAAGACCGTGAGCCTCTTTTCAAGCTCCAAACAGATTGGGAGGACAATATGGAGACATCTCTCTTTGACCTGTGCATGATTACCAATCAAATGGAAGCAAACCCCACAAGCCTTATATAGCCTATCCAAGCACCCCTTCAGAATTGGTACTTGGAAGAGCACATAGAGCAATCCACTTTTCTCCTGCCTGAACCTGAGTTTAAGTCACAAACAGAACCTAAGTCAGTCTAGTTCAGAGTCTTCTGAGTTTTCTGAGTCTTCCTTGTCTTCTCTTTTTGAGTTAGGAGACCTTTTTGTTGAACTAAATGTAGATGCCGACCATGGCACTTTTATCACTAATGAAAAGTTTCGGTTTTCTTGTTACCCTCTTTCTAACCTGAATGAGATTACTGGCAAAATAGAAAATGAAAAAGAAAAGGAGACAAAAATAATAAAAGAACAAATAAACATTGGTAAAGAAAATGAACCAAAACATACATTTGTTGTGCATGAATGTTATTGTAAACAGGAGTTGACATAGCTCATCAAGCAGTATTTAGATTGTTTCGAATGGACAACAAGTGACATGACCGGTATAGACCCTAACACTACCGTTCACAAGATCCTCACATATGATCACATCACGCCAGTAAAGTAGAAGCTCCGAAGGTAGAAATTGGAGATTTCCCTCAGAATCAAAGAAGAAACAACCAAGCTATTGGAGAGCAACTTCATTGAAGCCATAGATTATCTGACATGGCTAGCAAATATAGCGCCGGTTCCTAAGAAAGATGGCAAGATCAGAATTTGAGTCAATTACTAGGATTTGAACAAGGCATGTCCCAAAAATGACTTTCCATTACCCCACATTGACTTGCTCGTTGATAGAATGGTAGGGTCTAGTATGATTTCAGTCAATGATTTATATGTGGAGTATAATTAGATACTAGTCAATCCACCGAATAAGCCAAAGACTTCGTTCATCACCGAATGGGGTACCTTTTGTTGCAGAATGATGCCATTTAGGCTGAAGAATGCCGGTGCCACTGATTAGAGGATGGTCACCATGATTTTTTCATGACTTAATGTATAAGAACATAGAAGTATATGTTGATAACATGGTTGCCCATACGAGGGACCGGCTAAGCCATTTAATTGCCCTCAAACATTTTTCTCTAGACTCCGCCAGTACAACTTGAAACTTAATCCTGCTAAATGTCTCTTCAGAGCTCCATCTAGTATCTTTCAGGTCTACATGGTCTCCAAGAGAGGGAATGAGATTGATCCATCCAAGTCTAAAGCCATCCTAGAGGTACAGCCTCCTAAGACAGAAAAGGAGATTCGAGAATTCTTAGGCCGCCTTTAATACATCAACCGGTTTGTCTCATAGTTAGCAGACACCTATGGAACGATCTTTAAGAAGTTAAGAAAAGATGCCCCAAAGACTTGGGATGACTAGTGTCAAAAAGCCTTTGAACATATCAAAGCATAGTTGCTCAATCCTCTAGTCCTTCAACCTCCAAGGCCTGGAAAACCACTCACTCTATCTATCAGTCATTGACGAAGCCATAGGGGCTATGTTAGCGCAGGAAGCGTCGGACTCTCATAAGGAGAATACCATTTACTACCTGAGTAAGCGCACGCTGGCAACATAATTGAAGTATAGTAAGATCGAACAACTATTTCTAGCTCTAGCATGGGTATGCACCAAGCTCCGGCATTATCTGTGCTCCTACACCACTCATGTCATTACTGACCAGAGCCCCTTGAAATTCCTTATGGAGAGGCCAGTTCTGGACAATAAGATGGCAAAGTGGGCCATTATCTTTGCAGGATTTGTTCTGAGGTTTGTTGCAAAGAAGGCTATCAAAGGCAGTGTGATAGCAGATCACTTAGCCGCGTCCCCCGGGATGCCGAAATAGCAGACATCAGTTTTTCGGATGACATCCTCCTGATCCAAGTAGACCAATGGAAGATGTATTTCAACAGGATGCTAACTATCAAGGTTGCGGCGCTGGTGTAGTTATAGTAACTCCAGATGGGGAGCGATTGCCCTTCAGCATTAAGTTGGCATTTTAGGTCACTAATAATGAAGCAAAGTATGAAGCATGTATCATTGAACTTGAAGCAGCCTTGAGTATTCAGATCAAGTGCCTAATAGTCTATAGGGACTCCATCCTGATAGTCTCTCAAGCATTGAAGAAATGGAAGATTAAAGAGCAGCGTTTGGTTCCCTACCTTTAACGCCTCGATCAGTTGGCTCAACAGTTCGAAGAATTGTCATTTCACTACCTGCCTCAGGCTAAGAATTAGTTTGCCGACGCACTGGCTAATCTTGCCTCCATGGTTGATGCCAATCTTAACATGGTCATCAAACCTTTGAATATTTAGATTCATCAACAGCCAGCCTATTGCTGTAGTCTTCAGATTGCCGATGGCAAACCTTAGCTCTGGGATGTTCAGACTTGATTAGAAAAGGAAGAATACCCTGAAGGTGCCTTTAAATATGATAAGAGGACTCTCCAAGTGTTATCAAAAGGCTATCTCTACAAGGATGATATTTTGTATAAGCGAACACGGAACCAGGCACACCTCAGGTGCGTAACTGAAGAAGAAGCTCAGCGGATAATGGAATGGGTGCATGGTGGAGAAGAAGGCCCCCACATGAATAGAATGGATCTGATACATAAGATCACCAATCAGGGTTATTATTGGCTCACCATGTGATCAGACTGCTAAAATTTGGTCAAAAATGTCACAAATGCCAGATTTATGCTAAACTCCAGAAGATGCTCCTAATAGCTCTTCACCCAGTTACTACACCATGGCCCTTCACAACTTGGGGAATTGACGTGATTGGCAGAATCACCCCCAGATCTTCCAACCAGCATAAGTACATCTTGGTGGCCATTGACTACTTCACCAACCGGGTAGTGTTGACGCGTGTTTTTTATGCCCCGCCTGATCCAATGATGATACGAGGATGCAAAATGAATAGATTAATGCTATCTAGAAGTCTTTTAATCCAAGGATTTAAATTAAAAATGATGTTGAATAGTTGGCTGAGTCATAGCTGCGTCACGCAAGAACAGCTGCGTCACGCAACTGTTCATCCAAGAACAGTTGCGTCACGCAACTGTTCATCACTGTTCATCACTATTCATCACTATTCATCACTGTTCATCACTGATCAACAAATCAGTAGCGTGACGCAGCTACAGTAGCGTCACGCAGCTACCGTCAGCTACAGTGGCGTCACGCAGCTACAGTGGCGTCACGCAGCTACAGTAGCGTGACGCAGCTGTGTCCTGACCTACCCTATAAATACATCTCTTTCTCAGAACGAAAAAAAAAGAAGAGAGAGGAGAAGAACGGGAGAACAAAAAAAAGAAAGAAGAACAAAAAGGGAAAGAACAAAAACACGATTTTGAAGCCCTAAAAACACTCTCTGCAGCCACATTTTCCTCCAAACACTCTTGTGAGTTGATTTGAAGGAAAATTGCCATTAGATATTAAGTCTAGGTGAATCAAATCATAAAAAGAGAGAAAGAAAAAAATAAAAAAAGAAAACACACTTAAATCCTTGGAAACAAAGCTTCTGGAGATCAAAAACATCATTTGTTAAGACCATTGATCCATTTACAATCCTCAATCTGAGGATTAGGTAAGTCCTTTAACGTTTTGCATCTTTTACATATTTTGTGTTATTTTTACATACTTTTGTGGTTTTAGTAATCTAAGTTTTTTTAAATTGTATTCTGTTCATATTTGGCAATATTATACGTCCTTAAATCATATTTAAATAAGAAATGATGTAAATAAAATAACTTGAAAACGAATTCTGGGCAAGAACAGGTGCGTCGCGCACTGTTTATGAAAGAAAAGCTGCGTCACGCAGCTGTTCATCATGAACAGTTGCGTCACGCAGCTGTTCATCATGAACAGTTGCGTCACGCAGCTGTTCATCCAAGAATAGTTGCGTCACGCAACTGTTCATCACTATTTAGCACTGTTCACGCAACTATTCACTATTCACAATCCACTGTTCACTGTCCACTGTTCACTATTCATTGCTCATCAAGAACAGTTGAGTCACGCAACTGTTCATCCAGGATCAGTTGCGTGACGCGACTGTTCATCGATTTTTCCAGAAAAGTAAAAAAATAATAAATTTTATACAAAAATAAAATCTAATTTCTTCAATAAATTTAAAAATGCCCAATTATGAACAGATCACAGTTTAATTAAACTTAGAATACTAAAATGTAATTTTATGTGTTTATTTATATGAATTTTGCAATTTATGTTTAAATTAAAAATAAAATTAAGTTTGTTGATTTATTTATATTTAAGATTAATTTGCATGTTTATTAACAATTTGCATTTCTAGTGTTAAATAATAAATATGCATGATTTTGGGTTTATGGGTTGGATTTAAATCGGGTAGAATGTATTTTAGGTTCGGTTTGTTACCCGCCTTTAACCATAAGGCAAGAGCGGGTCTTTTTATTTATTTGGTTTGATCGCTTTGATTTAATTGCTTTAATTTGAGTAATTGCTATGTGATAATTAGATTTGATTGGGACGATTAATTAATTTTCCACATAGGAACTCGGTTCGATTTACTCGGGTTGGGTTTAAATAAATAAATAAATTCGGCTTTTCTAAAATAAAATCAATTAGAAATCGTAGGTTAAAAGAGGCCGGTTTTCCGGGCGTCGGCTTCCAATGGGCCGACGTACCCGATTCCCTTACCTAGAATCGTACTTGGTACGCCTGACCAGTCTTTTTAAAAATAATCAGCCTTAAATAAAAATGGGTTTAGAATGGAGTCATTTTATAAATTAAAATTGGAAACGGTCCCATTGCCAAAATAATGGGTGGCGACTAAAAATAATTTATAAGACCGATTTATCGGCATCGCATATCCAAAAAGATTTTTTATCACCTTCTTCCAAAATAATAATAAATAAAAAGATGTTTTCAAATCCTTCCGGGGTGGGATTTCGACGAAAACAGTTTGGCGACTTCACTGGGGATTTTGCACCCATTAATCCCTGGTTATTTTTAATAATTTAGTGGTTGCAATTAGGAATTGACTCTAAAAAGCCTACTATTTCTAAATAAAAATTGGTTAGAAAAGCCGATGGAAAATTATTGATCGTCCGTATGTGTTTAAATCGCTTTCCTTTTTATTTCTAGGATTTTTGCATTCATTCGCATTCCTTGCTTCTCACCTCATTCTACCCGTATCACCCTTCGGTACTGGTGTTAAGTTTGACGGTGGATTTAGCCTAAACCTCGCGTTTTAGGTGCATCCATCCGAGAATTAACATTACTACCAACCGCAAGCCTAGTACCTTAAAGGTGCGTCAAAAGGAGTAGGCCCAACAAAGCCCGAATCCTGTTTGCGGAACCTAGACTTTGTTAAACCCAATAAGACTAAAGCCAATGCATATAGTTCAAAACCTTAGTTACTTCCCCTAAGGTGCAACCGATTCTGTTTGCTGTTGTTATGCCGCATTCATTTCCGAGAGTTTATATCGTCAATCTCAAAACCCCCTGTTGGTTGTCGAGATTAGACCAATTCCTAGGAAACAGATGTCGGAATTTATACCAATGGAATCCGTGTGTGGGAGAAATAAGGTTGGAAGGCATGCATTTCCCAACTCCCATTCCCCTGTATGATATAAACTGTACATATGTTGTGACATTCATACACCATGTAACATTTTTCTTTTCAACCATGTATTAATAAGAGCTAATTTTCGGTATGGACATTTGACCTTGATTTTGAGACTGGACCTCAAAATTCGTTTTGAATAATATAATGCAATCACTTATAGTGAATCAATACCCAAAAGAAAAGGGAGTTATAAGGGGGTTGCGATTCCTTTATATTGTCACATTTCTCGCATTATCTGAAAATAAGTGAGCAAGAGATTACAAAAATTTGTAACAAAACAAAATGAGATCCTGCTTGGGACCATATGTTCCAAGGCAAAAAGTAAGGATACAAAAAAAGTAAAAAAGTAAAAATAAGAAAAATCCCGCTTGGAGATTCTTCCATTCCAAGGCAAAAATTAAGGACACAAAAAAATAATAAAAATCCCGCTTGGAGATTCTTTCATTCCAAGGCAAAAGTTAGGGACTTGAGAGAAAATAGTCGACTGTAAATTCCAAAAAGGGACGGTCGACGACAGATAATGCCGAAAATGTTTGAATACAAAATAAGTCATTGCCATGTTATTCACACCGAATTTTGGGTCCAGTCGTTGAAATCGAGATCTTATTTCCATACCGGTCATTAGCACATTAGAACTACATTTCTCATTCTATGTGTTGCTATTTCTCATGCATACATGCAGGACCTACTTTAACTTAGGTGTTTATATCTATAAGTCAGAATTGATCCTTCTCGGGAAATCACCTCGAGAGCTTGGAACCGGTGCCCTGGTCAACGCTTGCTCAGAGTGACCCCAATCCCTGAGCCTACTCCAATCAGTCCTGTGATTCACTCAAGTTTGACAGTTTCAGATTCAGATTTGGTAAAGATGGTTGATAATACTCTGAATGAGGCCGAGTTTTCTGAAGCCTAGATAAGAACTATTGCTCAAATTGTAGCCGCTGCTCTCGCCCAAGATAGGGCACAAAATCAGACTCCTCCTGCATCAAGTAACCAACCTGTGGTTGAGGAGAGACAAATCCCAGAACCTGCTTCAGATAATCAGGCCTCTGTAAGTAACACTGTCCCAGTCGAGAATGACGTAATCAAGCAACTTGCTGAGCTGAAAGACAAAGTTGAGAAAATGTCTGTAGCGAAGGAAAAGGACTCGATCACCAAATTCCATGTAACTGAATATGTCTTGCACCCAACCAGCTCCACTTCGTTTAAAACTTTTAAACACACTGTGTTTGAAGGAGATAACGATCCGAGATCCCATCTGTCCGAGTTCATTCGTGTTGCTCAAATGAACCTGTACAATGAAGAGGACGTGCTGCGGGCATTTCCCCAGACACTGCATAAGAGCTACCGAAGGTGGTATGATAATCTGGAGGTGGAAGTACAAAGGAACTGGGTCAAGCTTCAGATTGCTTTCCTTAAGCATTTCAAGATGGATGAAAGCGATGAGTTTAGTCTCCGTGATCTAGAAAGTCTAAGGCAGGAGAAAGATGAAAGCTTCTCTGACTACTACAGGAGGTGGAGAACCAAGCTATTTATGGTCCAGACAAGGCCGAAGGACCAAGAACTAATTAGAATTTTCTGTAGAAGCCTCTTACCTTTCTTCAAGGAGAGAATGCTGGCCCAACCTCTCACTGATTTTGCTCTAGTTTAGAGGGCCGGGCTGAATGTTGAGGAGCTTTACAAAGAGGAGAAGAAGAGAAGCTAGGGGTTTGTTAACTACCGACCTTCCCACAATGGTCATAATAGGAATGCTGGTCATGCAGCTACAAACCAGTCGGGGAGTAGCGATATAGTTGGAGCTATTAGGGAGAAAGCACAAAGGGAGTTCACTGATTTGGGCAGACCTTTAAGCAAGGTTATGCAGTCTTGTATCAAGAATGGTGTACTGTTAAAGTTACCCATTAATCCATCCAAGCCAATTCTAGGCAAGTTTATTGATCAAAACTGTGAATACCATCAGTGCAAGGGGCACTCTACGGATAATTGCTCCAGGCTCAAACATGACATTCAAAACTTGATAGACAGTGGGAAGATCACCAAGCCTCCCAAACACAAAAGTTAGCTGTGATGGGTGAATTGAACAATTTTTTAATTTTGCTTTTTATTTTCCGAATGATTACTTTAAGAACAATATGGATGGATTTTGTTTACTATTTTAATCAATGGAATGAATTTTGACTACTTATTTTCTTATTTCTCCTGATTGTTATGTTTATGGCATTGATTATACCATACACATATTTGGCATAAGTGCATTGCATCATTTTGCATTTAACCTAAGCACCATCGAAAATCCCAAAATAATCGAAATCGGATCAGACTTTAAGCTTGAATTCAGAAACGATTCCCAAGAATCATTCAGAAGCCTTTGTCTACAGTTGTGCTGATATGCCGGCGATCCATAAGTCAATTGCAAGACATGTCATCCCTACCGATCCGAATATTAAGCCAGTAATGCGAAAAAAGAATATGGGTCAGACCAAGAGTGGTAAAACAAGATGAAGGCTGAAGTTGAGAAGCAGCTGGATACAGATTTCCTGTAGGTAGTACAATACCCTGAGGGGTTAGCAAATATAGCCCTTGTGCTCAAGAAAAATGGAAGACTAACAACCTGTGTCGACTGCAGCCTCGCACAAAGAGGGTTTCCCTATAAATGTTTTGATCAATAATGCTGCAAGAACGGGATGTTATTCCCTTACGAAAAAAAAATGATGACAAAAAATAATATGATAGTTTAAAAAAAATATATATATGTATATATAATAAAAGAGAAGGAAGAGCTGAAAGTGAGTCTTCCAACAAAAAAAAGAGTCTGTTTTATTTGCTGACTGCCAAACAAGTGACTAGATTTATTGAGAAGAACATTTTCTGTCGCTATAGAGCTTCTCATCACATAGTTGCAGATAATGATCTTCACTTCAAAGCAGGCGTCTTCCTGAATGGAAATTCAGACCCAACTGGCATGGATCGTTCAGAATCCAGAAACTGTTGGACAAAGGTGTTGCTGAATCGGATCGTTAATCGAGACCAAATGAAAAGGTTTTTATGTTTGAAATGATGGTTTCGATTAAAAAAAAAAAAAAAAAAAACGGGCGGCTAGGTTGAAAAACCGAAAGGGCGACCTAGGCAAGAGATGCACTCGCTAGGTTGAAAACCCGTAAAGGGCGACCTAGGCAAAAGTTAGAGTTAAAAAAAAAATGAAATGAATGAAAAAAAAATAATAAATAAATATAAACAAAATTTTTGAGATTAACGCATGGTGCTTAGTTTAAATGTGAAATCTATGCCATGCATTTGTGACATACATGTTACTGGTTGCTCAATGTCATCAACTTGACTAAAAGGAGAATAGGCGAATGAGTAGTCAGAATAAATGATCATTGTATTAAAGTAGTTTCTCTTTACTTCAGTATGATGTTGAAAGAAGTAAGAGCAATAAAGAGCTTGATAGTAATAAAGAGCTTGATTCTCAAATTCATATTTCCTCTTGTTTCGGGGGCATGATTGTTGATTATAAGACCTCCCTCTCTGCCTATAAGGTCAGCATTCGCTCATTTACGCTAAAGATTTTCCACTATTGGTTTTGCCCGGGTATTGGATTCTCTCAGACAGCGATCAGGAGGACGAATACCATTTTCTCAGTGATTTCCTTGGAAGGATCAATAAAGAAAAACCATCAATAAAAATTCTTAGCCTTTAAATAGGTTCATGCATACATAAAGAAGGTGCATATTTTATCTCTTTCTGCGCGTTACAGGTGATAAAAGGGTCATTCCTTCTTTTTCAAGAGTGTAAATCCTTTTTGTTTATGTGCTTTTGCTTAGCTCCTATTTCATTGTCTTTTATTAACTTTGGAATAAAATTGATGGGCATTTTGGCCCACATTAACAAGGCGGACCACTCTTGTAAATAGGTGGGATGTCTCTATTTTTTGTCTCTGTGGCTTTGTTTCCTTTGTGCAGGAATAAAGCAAAATCTAAAAAAGAAGAAGAAAAGAAAAGCATAAAAAAATCAAATTGGAGTCGGTGTGTGGCTCGTATACCTCAATAATTCCATCTACTCACCTCACAGGGGGCAAAATCATCAGACACCCCCAGGTAAGTCTTCTTTCCACACCGCATCAGGGAAAGTATACCTGAAAATTTGGGACTAGAAAAATTTGGCGATTTTTGCTAAAATTCAAAATTCTTTGCAATGAACAAAAATAAAGTTTTCAAGGTTATCTTAAAAGATAATATTTTTGGTCTCAGGACAACATTCCAGACTGGGGGCGAAAATATAATCTTTTGCCCTGATGCAAAATTTCAAATTTTAAATTTCAAAATTCATAATTAATGCATGGGGGCATGTGACGCCCCAACATTTATCAAAGGCAAGATCTGTTTGTACACAGAAATTGCCCTTTTTCTCTTGAAAATTTTTCAAGTCAACCGGTGATGGTTTCTCGAAGCTGATCAAGGTAATCTCAAAACCAAACACTCCAAAGCCGATTATGCCGAGCTGAGGAGGTGGACAAAGTCGATTAAACTATGCTTTGGACCAAGTAAGGTCTATATATCTATAGAAATCAAGCAAAATCTGTTTTTACACAGAAATTGCTCGTTGACCTCACAAAGTGAAATCTGTTTTTACACAGAAATAGCTATTTGGTCCCATCTGTTTTTCTACAGAAATCAAGCAAAATCTGTTTTTACACAGAAATTGCTCTTTGACCTCACAAAGCGAAATCTGTTTTTACACAGAAATAGCTATTTGGTCCCATCTGTTTTTATACAGAAATCAAGCAAAATCTGTTTTTACACAGAAATTGCTCTTCGACCTCACAAAGCGAAATATGTTTTTACACAGAAATTGCTATTTGGTCCTATCTGTTTGTATACGGAAATTAAGCAAAATATGTTTTTACACAGAAATTGCCCTTTAGTCCCACCAAGCGAAATCTGTTTTTATACAGAAATCGTCCTTTGGTCCCACCAACAATGATGATGCATTTTAAAGCTATTTGGATTTTAATTCTACTAATGTATTGCAAAGTTGATCTGTTTGTACACAGGAATTACTTTTCTCAACAGAACCCTGGACGTGGCCAGATGACCGCTGACGCTCAAATCTGTTTGTACACAGAATGCTGATGCAGTCCGACTAGAGCCTTTAGGTCAATTCAATCAAAATCCTTCGAGCCAGTCAAACGGAACCTCGAAGGTATTTTCATACCCAACAGATCCGACTGGAGCCAATGAAAGCCGATCAAACTGAGCTGAATAGGTGGCCAGATGATCAAATCAATCCAACATCTTTCGAACCAATCAAACCGAGCTTCGAGGATGATTACCAGATTGAAGGCGCGTCAATGGACCACTTTAACATTAATCGTTTATACAATTAATGATAAAGTGGGGGGGGCAAACTGTTGACGCGTGTTTTTTATGCCCCGCCTGATCCAATGATGATACGAGGATGCAAAATGAATAGATTAATGATATCTAGAAGTCTTTTAATCCAAGGATTTAAATTAAAAATGATGTTGAATAGTTGGCTGAGTCATAGCTGCGTCACGCAAGAACAGCTGCGTCACGCAACTGTTCATCCAAGAACAGTTGCGTCACGCAACTGTTCATCACTGTTCATCACTATTCATCACTATTCATCACTGTTCATCACTGTTCAACAAATCAGTAGCGTGACGCAGCTACAGTAGCGTCACGCAGCTACCGTCAGCTACAGTGGCGTCACGCAGCTACAGTAGCGTGACGCAGCTGTGTCCTGACCTACCCTATAAATACATCTCTTTCTCAGAACGAAAAAAAAAGAAGAGAGAGGAGAAGAACGGGAGAACAAAAAAAAGAACGAAGAACAAAAAGGGAAAGAACAAAAACACGATTTTGAAGCCCTAAAAAACACTCTCTGCAGCCACATTTTCCTCCAAACACTCTTGTGAGTTGATTTGAAGGAAAATTGCCATTAGATATTAAGTCTAGGTGAATCAAATCATAAAAAGAGAGAAAGAAAAAAATAGAAAAAGAAAACACACTTAAATCCTTGGAAACAAAGCTTCTGGAGATCAAAAACATCATTTGTTAAGACCATTGATCCATTTACAATCCTCAATCTGAGGATTAGGTAAGTCCTTTAACGTTTTGCATCTTTTACATATTTTGTGTTATTTTTACATACTTTTGTGGTTTTAGTAATCTAAATTTCTTTAAATTGTATTCTGTTCATATTTGGCAATATTATACGTCCTTAAATCATATTTAAATAAGAAATGATGTAAATAAAATAACTTGAAAACGAATTCTGGGCAAGAACAGGTGCGTCGCGCACTGTTTATGAAAGAAAAGCTGCGTCACGCAGCTGTTCATCATGAACAGTTGCGTCACGCAGCTGTTCATCATGAACAGTTGCGTCACGCAACTGTTCATCCAAGAATAGTTGCGTCACGCAACTGTTCATCACTATTTAGCACTGTTCACGCAACTATTCACTATTCACAATCCACTGTTCACTGTCCACTGTTCACTATTCACTGCTCATCAAGAACAGTTGAGTCACGCAACTGTTCATCCAGGATCAGTTGCGTGACGCAACTGTTCATCGATTTTTCCAGAAAAGTAAAAAAATAATAAATTTTATACAAAAATAAAATCTAATTTCTTCAATAAATTTAAAAATGCCCAATTATGAACAGATCACAGTTTAATTAAACTTAGAATACTAAAATGTAATTTTATGTGTTTATTTATATGAATTTTGCAATTTATGTTTAAATTAAAAATAAAATTAAGTTTGTTGATTTATTTATATTTAAGATTAATTTGCATGTTTATTAACAATTTGCATTTCTAGTGTTAAATAATAAATATGCATGATTTTGGGTTTATGGGTTGGATTTAAATCGGGTAGAATGTATTTTAGGTTCGGTTTGTTACCCGCCTTTAACCATAAGGCAAGAGCGGGTCTTTTTATTTATTTGGTTTGATCGATTTGATTTAATTGCTTTAATTTGAGTAATTGCTATGTGATAATTAGATTTGATTGGGACGATTAATTAATTTTCCACATAGGAACTCGGTTCGATTTACTCGGGTTGGGTTTAAATAAATAAATAAATTCGGCTTTTCTAAAATAAAATCAATTAGAAATCGTAGGTTAAAAGAGGCCGGTTTTCTGGGCGTCGGCTTCCAATGGGCCGACGTACCCAATTCCCTTACCTAGAATCGTACTTGGTACGCCTGACCAGTCTTTTTAAAAATAATCAGCCTTAAATAAAAATGGGTTTAGAATGAAGTCATTTTATAAATTAAAATTGGAAACGGTCCCATTGCGAAAATAATGGGTGGCGACTAAAAATAATTTATAAGACCGATTTATCGGCATCGCATATCCAAAAAGATTTTTTATCACCTTCTTCCAAAATAATAATAAATAAAAAGATGTTTTCGAATCCTTCCGGGGTGGGATTTCGACGAAAACAGGTAGAAGCTGCCTCCTATCACATTTTGAACTCTAGAAAAGTGGCTCAATTCATCCAAACAAATATCATATGCAGATATAGAAATCCTTTTGAGGTCATAGCAGATAATGGGTTTCACTTTCAAAAAGAGGTCTCCATTCTAATGATAAAGTATGAGATTCAGCACCACCGGTCTTCACCATACTGGCCCCAGACAAATGGAGCAGTAGAAGTAGCCAACAAATCCATCAAGAATATCCTCCAGAAAATGATTCATAATCATAGAAATTGGCATGTACATTTGCCGTTTGCCTTATGGGGATACAAAACCTCCATCAAAATGCCAACCAGCGCGACACCTTACTCATTAGTATACGGGATGGAAGCAGTCGTCCCTATTGAAGTCCAAATCCGATTAGCCAGAGTCATGAGAGAAAGCCAGTTGCCCGAAGCAGAATGGGCTCAAAATTATCATAACCAGTTAAATGCTATTGATGAGAAAAGGCTAGAGGCTCTCAGTCAGATTTAGAGCTATCAATAGAAAATAGCCAGGCACTTCAACAAAAGAATCCGGGATCGGAAACTCGAAGAAGGTTGTCTTGTGCTAAAGGAAATCAGAGCACCTGTGCAAGATCCTTGGGGCAAATTCAGGCCAAACTGGGCAGGCCCCTACATACTAAAGAAGATTCTCTCCGAAGGTGGTGTCATCTTATCAAATATCGGTAGCAATGAGTTCACCAATCCATGTAACTTGGATCAACTCAAAAGATACTTTGTGTGAATACATTCAAGCATTAGCACCAGAATTATTGCCCCTTTTATGTCACTGTAAAATTGAACTACGGTGACTGACTCTCAGAAAAATGTTCCAAAAGTACGGGATACGTAGGTAGCTCAGCTTATAGGTATGGTCACAATGATAATAAAAATACATTTTTCTCCTCTTCTCATGAGAATTCCTGCCAACTAAAAAAGGAAAAAAAAATAAAAAAATATAATCAGAAACTGAATTGAAAACCCGTAAAGGGCGATTCAGGCAAAAATAAAAGAAAAGAAGGGTTAAGTTGAGAACTTGCAAGGGTAGGCAGCTTAGGCAAAATCAGTGTCCACCCTCTAAGTTGAAAACCCGAAAGGGCGACTTAGGCAAAAATTAGGGCAGCCTACTAAGTTGAAAACTTGCAAGGGCGACTTAGGTAAAAATTAAGGCTCAAAAGCAGCAATCTCATAAAAGGATAGAATTGTATTTCCAAAAGTATCAACATGATTTTCTTTTTACATATCCCAAATCAATACAAGCTATATAGAAAGAAAATCATAAAGCCCTATCATCCAGGCATCCATCTCTATCATCTATCTGTGTTAACTACTTGTATGTGTCCACTATCCAGAGTGTCAAAAGTCCAAAAATGTCAACTGAACCCTTTATACATCACGAGTCAGTGTCCTATATCAAAGCCCTTGCAAAAACATGGGCTGAGTCAGAGTCAAAAGAACAAAAATCCTACCCTATCAAGATAAGGTCGGCATGCACTAAAGAACTAGGCAAGCCATATGTGCCACCTCGGATGTATATTCCTAGAGTCGTCAGAATCCACTGGGACAGCCTGTCGGGTAGAGTCTAAGATCATCTCGATTGTCGCCCGGAGTCTAGCGTCAACCTCCCGAGTCAGAGTCGCTTTATGCTCTCTCTCCCGGTCACCATGCTCAGTCGCCCACCAATCCTCATAAGCAATATTCTTGCCCCCAGAAGCTTCAGCCTCTACCACATGATCCCCTCTCGACCAACCACCCAGTATGGCTACAGTAACCCTAGGAGAAATCAGTATGTCCCGAAAAAGAGGTCCAGCTGGTTGCAGCCCCTGAACATGCTCCATCTGTCTCATCAGCCTAGAACCAGGATAAAATGTGATGCTATCCATGCGAAGCAGATAGGCCATCTGAAACCTAGTCGACCAAAGCAAAAACCTCCTGATCTCATACTAGTCATATTGCCACAAGATCTGATCTGGCCTCAACGCAAACAATTGCTATAGCCTCTCATCCTCTGACTCGAGTCTCACCACTACTCGTCTGGATCAATACTATGATGGTTCATAAGGACGATGTCGTGGTGGCTCTATGACCTTTGGATGATCTCTGAACTAGACCTGCAAGACCAAATATTGAACCAAAGATACAAAGATGAAACATGCATTCATATACAAAACCTTCTCTCACCACACCAAGTGTGACCATATCCTAACTTAACACTCAAGCCTTTCCTCGAAAAGTAAGCATAACTAGATTTTGCCCGCCCCTTCCAAATCAAACAGGCATTTACGTGCAATTTCCCAAATAATATGGTTATCCTGAACCTAAGCCTTTCTACAGCCCAAAACAAGTTGGTTCGAGAATGCTTACCTGAAGTAGGATCGGGCTAACTTACCAGATCCCATCCACTTTGTAAGCTCATTCGAGGCTCAAAAAGGTCTCTACCAAAGCCATGCTAACTATCTCAGCTCCCCTCTCCATCTAGAAGACCAAGTCAGCCACCCTCCAGACACCTTAACCAATTGAACCAATCAGTATGCAAGTGCTCACTAAGCAAAAGACTAAAGCTCAGTCCTGAATCGCTGCAGCCACCGGAGCCCTCTTAAAATCACTGCCCAATAATGTCACAAACTCCTCATATGTTAGACATATCTCCTCGTAATGTGTGCCAAATCGAAACGCATGAGCTTGTGGATCCCATAGGTGCAGACATGCATCCAGAAAAGCTGATTGACCAGCAAGCCTCATAGAGTTACCAAAGAAGCCATATTGTACCGGCTTAAATTAATCTTCTCGACCTTTTCCAACCTCTTGGTCCATCTTTGCATGCTATAACTGATGAACGACTCCATTTTTGGGCAGAGTGCTTGAAAAATCAAAAAAATAAGGCTTCAGGGTGCAAAACGAAACCATTTTGAGACCATAAATGAGGTATTTATAGGTTCCAACTGCCTGCCACTAGGAACACACTGGAATTGATCTGCTTAGGATCAGCACCGATGAGCTCTCCCTCGATACTGATGGTGGTCAAATGGTTAATACCAAAATGGTACCATTTTGGAGGAAGTCAGTGCACCCAAGGGCACCTCAGTACCGATTGCCCATTTCTTGAGATTTCTTCCAAAACTTTTTCCAAACGGTGGAAATGTGATTTTTCTCAAAAAAATTGATTATCTTACTCAGAAGCCGACATTTTCAGGCTGCAAAATTAATTACTTTATATAAAAAAATTCGGTATGACTTTCTAGAAGTATCAAATTTTGGCAAACTAGGACTGAATTCTCTAAAAACACTCTCTCAGAAGTTGAGCCAAACAATTAGGAATGGCATTCATACATCATGCACGAATATTCTGTTCAACTAACCATGACTTTCAGGATGGAGATAATAAGAGAAACAGGGCAATCAATGCCAAATTCCAAGAATCGATGCAATTTAGTGCAGATTTAATTCAAGGAAAAAAGGCAATCAGTGCAGCTTTCAACACAATCAGTGCAAAACTCAGAAACAAGCATCCAATGCAACAACAAAAAAGAAAAAGTCGATTCAGTACAAATTCAAGGCAAATAGGCAGACAATGCAGACTCGGGGTAAAGCACGACAATCAATGCCAAAAATAGAAAACCGATGCAATCAACGTAGAAACGACTCATAGTAGGGCAATTAGTGCCAAGATCAGAATATCAGCGCAATCAGTGCAAATAGGCAGTCAGTGCAATGTTCAAGCAATCAAAAACAAGTAGTCAATGCAACTTCCAACACGATCAGTGCAACTCCAACTCGGATCTGCTTAAAATAGGCATTCAGTGCAATTTTCAAAACAACCACTCAAATCAGGCAGTCAGTGCAAATAGGGAATCACTCATTCACGGTTCAAAATGGGGCAATCAGTACCCGAATTGTGTAATTGTGTAATCACGATTCAAGCATCCAGTGTAGACAAATAAAGTAAGCAAAGCAGATATGCAAGGGCGAACAGAGAGTCCTAAAAACATAAAAGGGATAACAGATCTTACAATTAACACATTTGGTGCCTAAACCAGGGCGGCACCAACCTAAAATGTACTGATACGACTATTGGAGTCAACAAAACTATGCTAATCTAAAAGGCAACCCTACTACCTACGCTTCTTCGGTCGCCCCTCCGTCGATTCCTCCAGCTTTGTATTGGCAATGCTCTCCCAAGTAAGGGCGTTAGAAAGAGCTATTCGAAGGTGCCCCACGATGATAGAGATCTCCTAAGCCCACTCAAGGGTCGGCTGTAGAAAAATAGAAAAGAGTCAGTAACAAACACTGAGAATCAATAGAAAATGAGAAGTCAAAGAGATAAGAGAGAAGAGACTCACTGGCTCATCAACAGCATACTCCAGCCAATCATCGGGAAGGACCCTTGGAACATTGTAGTGAGTCGTCCTCCCCGAGTCAAAGTAGGGCACTCTCCTTTGAGACTCCAGCCAAAGATGAGAGGGAAGCTGGTTGAACCGAGAGGCCTCAGAAGGAGGGATATGACCTAAAGAGGAAGTCCCGACTTCTGCAGAAGTCCCCATCGAGGCCAAGGGATGACCAGTGGGACATAATCCAGCCACCATGCCCTCTGCTACATTAAACATCACATTAAGGTCTATCTCAAAATTGAAATCCTCCTCTAACTCAGCCCTGCTCCTCTATCCACGGGAAGTTGTCCTAGTCTCAGTGCCCGAAGACCTATTTGGGGGAGGTTCCACCCTAGTAGCCAGAGTAAAGGCTACCCAGTCAGCATAGGTCTCCCTTGGGAGGAGGAAGGTGTCAATAGGATCTCCCCTCACCTTCTCGGCCTGACCACTATGCCTATGCCATCCAACATGTCCACTAGGTGGTTAGCCAGTATTTGGTATGGGCCCATCACCCAGTGATAGACCCGCTCACCCAGGTAATAGTGCCGGATCACCCCACACCTCAAAAGGACTCAGGAGTGCGTCATCTTCCAGGCACGTAGTAGATTCCCCTCTAGGGGAGTATCTAGGAAATGCTAGAACATATGAATCCTCACCTACAAAAGTAAACAACACCTCTTAAATACAGAACCAAACCTCAATGTAAACGACGATCTAGAAGTCATTGGAGACTCACATGAGCTATGGACAGCTCATTGAACCTCCTTCTCAAGATCAAGTGACCCTGCCTGACATGCTGCTCTATTAAAGCCGGCCTAAAATGGCTCATTATCGGGATCTGCCACTGTACATCCCGTGTCAGAACAGGAGCAGTGAATGGGAAAAGCATATAAGCCCAAGCCTGCGAAATAGATAACTAGAAGGTAAGAATAGGAGAAATCAACCTAAAGAAGAAAATGGGGAACAGTTTAGAAAACTCACCTCCCAGATAGTCGTAGTGCCCCTAAAGCAGTCCAGGCATGGTGACTGTACTAACTCATATCATGATACAATGCCATGAAGGCACCACCCCAATCATACTCCTTAAGCAAGCTGAGGTCTGCCAAGGATTGCACGAAGGAAAGATCCACGTGATCTCCCTAGTCATGTGCAATGATGGAGGGATGCACGAGTCAACCGATCAGTAGTAGCTACGTCTCTGCCTCCCCGGCTCAAGTCCCTCAGCTGCTCGCAAAGAGTACTACGGTGGTACAAGCCCCCCGCGCTGAGTCTGGCATTAATCTAAGCAGGTCAGCCAGACGCTCGGGAGTAAGCATCAAAGAGTCCACGTCCAGTGGGCAAGAATCAAAGTGGATCCCAGTCAAGACAGCAAACTCAAAAGGGGTGACGGTTGTGAACCCTCCCCCGAAGGCAAAATTATGCTAGAACGAGGTATGCTCACATGTGTGTTTTATGAAGTCGCCACCTAGTTTATTTTTATAAGGGAAAACTAAGAAAGAACCCTAAATGACTCCAATTTTAATTAATCTAAGTCTAGATTAATTATCCCAAAGTTTAAGGCACAATCTACGAACCCGAGGTGGATCCCGAGACTATGTCATGCTGACTAACTAACCTAAGTGTAAATGCCTTGCAAGGTAATTTGATGCAATTGGACCAGTAAAGTGTTTTGATGATTTCGACTTGCCGCTCGGGGTTAAATCCCAAACGTGTCTACGTACTCTTGTTTGAATGAGAGATCAAAGCCGACGTAGTTCGATAAAGCCTATTCAAAGGCATTTTGAAGGGGTATGCTTCATGCATGAGTGTGTGTATGCTTCGTGCATTTTTTAGGCATTTTTGCCAAAGATTGATTGATTTGTTGTTTTAGGCATTTGTTGCCAAAAGGTGTTTGATTGGGTAATTTATTGTCAAAAATTGATGTTTGGGCTATTTGTTGCCAAAATGATTGATTAAGGCATTTGTGCCAAAAGTTGATGTTTGATTAGGCAATTTGTTGCCAAAGATTGGTTAGGCGATTTTGTCGCCAAAGTGATTAAGGGAATTTGTGCCAAAGGGGTTTTGTTGGGCGATTTGTCACCAAAATGATTAAGGCATTCGTGCCAAAAGATGATATGTAATTTAGGCAATTTATTGCCAGAGAAAAGGTGATATTTGGGCGATTTGTCGCCAAAAAGTGGTTATTTGAATTATAGGCAATTTGTGGCCAAAATGCGATTGATTAAACCGTAGGCAATTTGTTGCCAAAACATGATTGATTAAACTGTAGGCAATTTGTTGCCAAAAAACGTGATTGATTAAACTGTAGGCAATTTGTTGCCAAAAAACGTAATTGATTAAGGCCTTTAGCCACAATTATTGATTAATTGGACTTTTAGCCGAACTGTTCAAAATAAAGGCAATTACACCGTAGTTATTAATTAACTAGGCACTTTAGCCAATATGTTTGGAGTTTTAGCATTAATACCACGATTATTGATTAACCGGGCATTTTAGCCTAAACTTATTTACTTAAGGCAATTTGCTGCCAAAATGATGATGGTGTGAATGCAGTTATTTAATTAGAGTTTAGAGTAGAAGAGAATATGCACAAAATGCTGAAATTAAATGGGCAGAGTTTCGTTATTATCTGAGTTAATTGGCGGTCGCTTCTTAGCTTCAGCTTGAAAATTCCAGATTAAGCTCCTCGTTTGGGGAATATTAATTAAAATTAATTTAATTAAGTGACCAAATATCACAACAGCAGAGTAATAAAAGCCTACACTAAATGCAGAAAAACAGTAAAAGAACCGCAAGGAGCGTAGGAGAGAAGAGAGCATCCGTCAACACAGACTGAGTGCCTAAAACTGTCGATTCGGGGCTGTATTTATAGGAAAAACTAGGCTGGAGGGCGGCTGCCGCCGCCGTGGACAGCGGGCACCGCCGCCGTGGACAGCGGGCACCGCCGCCGTGTGTGGCAGCTGCTGCCACCGTGGACGGCGGGCGCTGCCGCCGTGGACGGCGGGAGCCGCCACCGTGGACGACAGGCGCCGCCGCCCTATCCTGTCCCCTCGCTAATTTTTTGTTCCAAAGGCTTTTTCGGGAGTTCCGTACCTCCAAAAAAATATTCTGGGACCAATTCTGCAATCCTTGTAATTTTCCGGACGTTTGAAGTACCATATTGGCATACTTTCAGTGAACTTTCCGAATGGCCTCCGGTCCGGCCGGACCGTTTGCAGTCCAGGAAAATAGGCTTTTTGAGCCTCAAAATTTGAGTATTCACAGTTGCCCCCCCTCGGCTACCATAAAAATGATTTATGGGAGTCGGTAGTTATCTGAAAAATAAATTTTGAAAGCGAAAATCAGACGCGTCCAGAAGACCCGCCTTTTGGCTATTTTCCTTATAAATAGCTGAAGTTTCACTTTTACATTCATTTTAAACTTTCAAACTCAAAGATTTCTCTCAAATCCTCTTAACTTCCTCATCATTTTTCTCAATGACTTCTTCGGGTCACAGCAGCGACGAGGATTTTCTGGAGTCTTTGGGAATTTCCCTAGACACCGACCTTACAGCGGACGCAGACACCCACGCTTCCGTAACTGGTATCTATGCCCAGGTAAGTTTACTCTTTCTCCTTTATTATTACTATTTCTGCATTTTACTGTTTTATTAGCATGCATGCTAGGGTAGAACTAAGATATTATCCTTAGTAAGGAACCAAGGAATAACTCTTAGATTGCTTTATCTTTTAGGACCCCTATATTAGATTGGATGTGGGTGAGACCTCCGTGGCTGAAATTTCGATCGAGATATTCGACCACAACAACCCAGTTGGAGCGATTATTAGCCCGTCCCATCTGGACTACCTAAGGCATTTCGACGTGGGTCAGAGCAGCCACAAAGAATTACTGGGTGCTTTGGCCGAGAGATGGTGGGACACCACCAATACCTTCCACTTTTCTTGGGGCGAGTTGACAATGACCCCCACAGACTTTTCTGTGATCTCTAGGATCCCCTTTGGCACTCGGGCGATCGAGTTATATGATTACTGGAGGACAGAGATCTCCCCGGACCGGATGGTGGAGCTGATCGGGATAGACCTGCCTCGGATTGTCGAGCCAAGTTCTTCCACACCAGTTTTGAGCGTTTCTAGACGCTGGCTGTCCCTCCAAGCCCCTGATATATATGCTGGATTCAGACAGGGAGACCTGAAGGCTACCCAGGTGGCCAGATTCACATTGCTGCTACTTTTTGCTTCAACCTTCTGGTCCAACAGGAAGGAAAAATTCAACCCTTCCATTTTGAAAAGCTTGGAATATCTGGCCCACCTTCAGGAGTATGACTGGGCCGAGGCTATTTTGAGCCGCATGTATGATGACATGTGCGATCTGAGTCGGCACCACTGTAAAGTCAGTGGGACTTACTACTTTTGGGGGTAATGTAAAGAATATTCCCCTTTTTGTGTCTTTCTGTTCGTCATTCTTGATTTTTCCTCATTGATTCTTTTTTTTTTTTTTTTTTTTTTTTTTTTTTTTTGCAGACTTGGGCATTCGAGTACTTCCCATATACTCGCCCAGAGCTCATTCGTGCTGATCTTGGGCTGGGACTGGTGCCTTTGGCTTGGAGATGGTACCGATCAAACCTTCATACCATTCGGCGCAAAAAATCGCTGAGGGATCTAAGGACCTTTTTTGACACTTGCACTCTGGATTAGGTAAATGCTTAGCAATTCTTAAATATGTTAAATAAAAAGGATTTATTAACACATTTGCATCTTTCACAGGTTGAGGTGGGGGCGATGACTGCCCGTCTACAGAGTTGGATTCAGGCTGATCCCCACTTCCAGCGATCGGATGCCTTGTCTCGGCGGAGAGTTGTCCTGTCGCACCCCGTCTTGAGACGATATTACTTGGGCGAGAGAGTAGACCTTCAGATAAGACGCTGTCGTTCTGTCCCTTATCCCCCTCTCGAGGACATGCAAGCGGGCAAGCAGATGACACTCACCGATGCTCATACTGAGGGTGTTCCACATGTGGAGTTCATCCTGGGGGGAGATTATGACGAGTTGTGCAGAGTCTTTTTGATGCAGCCCATTGGATCTCGGCTCGATAGTATTCAGAGATCGGCACCTTCCACCCCCTTGACACCAAATCTTCTCGGGCTTCGGGTCCCTCGACTAGGACTCCAAGGAGGAGGCCTACGACCGATCCTTCTTCTTCCACTCCGGTTGAGGGTCCATCTCGGGCTGGGCCTAGCCGCTCGACAGGTCCTTCCAGGGCTCCCCGTGCCGTCACAGATGCTACTGGGCCTCTTCACCCAGATCTGGCCAACTTACATTTCCCGTACAACATCTCTTATCATACTCCAGACGGTACCTTAGCTTTTCGGGAGGTTTCCCTGGCTAATGAGAATCGTTGGAATCTCCCTTCCGACTCCATTAATGAGGTAATGGCTAATAAATCTTTCACAAAAAGGATTCGTAAAAGATTTAATATTGACTTGTGTTTCCTGCATGATTTTCAGGTTCCTGACGGCTTGGTCTGTCAAATGATGGAGTTGATTCTCGGGATGGTGCAGGAGCGTAGGAGAGAAGAGAGCGTAGGAGTTGACTCTGAGGGCCTTTGATGATCAGAGGAGGAGGAGACCCCGTCGCTGATGCTGTTGTTGCCAGATTTTTTTTTTTTTATTTTTTCCTTGCCTGTATTTCTGTACTGTACTTTGACTGTACCTGCACTTGGTTAGTACTGAAAATTTTATATGTATGCATGATTATCCACTTTGACTTGTAAAAAAACGGGATTTTTTTTTCAATTTAAATTTTCATTTTTTTCCAAAAAATTATTTTGTGAAAAACTCTTTCATTATCATTTCTTCCAGAAATTATTTCTGTACTTTAACCAGAAAAAATGCTCGAGAAACCACAGAAGAATCCTAAAAAAAAACAAACAAAAAGCAGGATGGGCAGCAGCCGGAGCCACCAAGGGGGTAGCAAGCGACTCCGACGGCGGGCGCAGCCGCCTCCGACGGCGAGTGCGACCGCCTCCACCGGCGTGAGCGGCCAGCGGGTGCTGCCGCCGACGACGGCGGGCACCGCCGCGGAGGACGGCGGGGGCAACCGCCTTCGACAGCAGTAGCGACCGCCTCCACCGGTGGGAGCAGCCGCCTCCGACAGCGGTAGCAGCTGCCTCCGGGCGCGTTTTTCTATAAAAATGCCATTTTTCCAAACTCCACTCATTCCCTCTCGAAATTTGAGCCAAAAAGCAGTTTTCTCGAGGAAAGTTAGTCAGTTTCTTCTCCTTCTTTTTTTTCAAAAATGAATCCCTTTTATAACCACAGCATGCACAATTGGACTAAGAGTCTCTCCAAGGTAGAAAAGATCAATTTGGGGAGGTACGGTCTATCTCCTATTACTACCCTTAGGGGAGTAGTTATAGACTGGGATTTTTTACAGGCCTGCATCAAATTTTGGGACCCGGAGGCCCACGTTTTTCGATTCGGTGCAATGATGGAGGAAATGTGTCCTCTCTTTGAGGAATTCTGCAAGATTATAGGGTGCGATCCCAATGCCCCTTTGGTTAGACATGAGGTCAGAATTGGGTATATGCGGTCGTTTGAAAATCTATTCCAGTTCAGCCGGCCACAGGCTAGGGCCATGGTTGTGGATGACCAGAAGGCAATTCTGCTACCACTGATTGATGAATTTTTAGAGACTCGACCAGATGACCCAGACCGAATGAGGCTGAGGATACGGGCTTTTGTTTTCTGCTTATTGGCGGGTTTCTTGTTTAATAAGGACCCAGGTTTTGGAGATTTACGATTCTGTCCGATAATTCGTCAGATGGAGGACATGGGCTGCATCGGCGGTATTGTGCTAGTCGAGACTATCTGAAGTCTTGACAGAGCCGCCTTGGGTTTTGACAATTGGACTGTCTCTCCGATCATTTTCCAGGTATTTTCCCTTCTCCTTTTCCTTATTGTCTCTTCTTTCTTTTGGTTCATTCCTTCATAATAGAAAGGATCTATACTCAGGTTTGGTTAAAGGACCACCTCCGAGTGGTTGCTGCTCCTACTTTCTTGCCTTATAACCCCTCTCAGTATCGTATGCGGAGGATCCTGATCACTCATCCGTCTACTGATGCATGGACCTCATGGTTGATTGAGTTGGGTCCAAATGAGGTGCTGTGGTACATTTCCTGGTATGACATCACCCGTTTTATCCAGGTTAGCTTCCGCCACACCCGAGTTTACTTGCTAGGCCTTACACATTCCACGTGGTACTGCGCTTCGCGCGTTTTAAGGCAGATGGGGATAGACCAGACTGTTCCGATTGTGGATGGCACTTCCGTGGATTCAGTTATTACTCCGGGTGTTACTCGAGCCATCCTTAAGGCCTGGGTTAGAGATCATCACATGGTTAGGCCCCTACCTAATCCTGTCGGCGTTCATACTTCTCCAGAGTACCGAACCTAGTTCATTGCTGCTATTTGGCCGATTGAGAGGCCAAGGAGGACCGCACTGCTGAGTGCACTGGAGGGTTGGGCTCAGGTTGGTACCGATGATGCGGACGGGACTGATGAGGAGATTGTGATGGCTCCTCGGACAGGCGAGGTTGGAGAGGGTTCAACACCTAAAGACAACATTGAGGATGTTGCCCCACGTAGGCGACGGGACACTTAGATTTTTTTTTTTTGGACTTAGACTTTATCTGGAATTTTGGCTTTAGATTTTTTCTTCGGATGTATGTTTTTCGGACTTAGACTTTTATTTTTTTTTTGTTTTTTGAACTTTATGGACTCTTTTGCTTGACTCTATTGGAATGACATTACAGTTTTGACTTTTGGGCTTTCCAAGCATTTCCCAATTTATTTATTCAAGCTCTAACTTTTGCCTAAGCCGCCCTTTCGGGTTTTCAGCTTAGCGCGCCCCGACTTTTGCCTAAGCCGCCCTTTTCGGGTTTTCAACTTAGCGGGTCTTTCTTTTTTTTCACTTTTTCTCTTTTCTTTCCTCTTTTTTTGGCAAAGAAGAATGAATTATGAAATGTTTTTTCATTAATGTTTAGACCGCGCCCAAAGAGGGTTGCGTTCATATCTCCGATACATAATTTCTTTTTTCCGAGGAGAATCAGGTCTAATGTAGCTCTTTTTTACATCATGCAATGATTATAATTACACATAATATCTTTTCAACTGATCTAAATTACATGGATTCGTGAACTCCAAACCATCTAAATAGGTCAAAATGACGGCTCCGCCGGACAGTATTCTCTTTAGAATGTAGGGCCCAGCCCAATGAGGGCGAAACTTCCCACGTGGGTCTACGACTGGTTGTGTAATTTCCTTCAAGACCAAACAACCTTCTTCCAATTTTCAGTCTTTGACCTTCTTATTAAAATGCCGAGCCATTCTCCTCTGGTAAACCTGCGTTCGGTGGATCGCTTGTAACCTTTTCTCATCAATACCCAGGAGTTGGAGGTGGTAATTCTGGACCCAATCTGCTTCGCTGATTTGGCTTTCTCGGATGATTCTTGCCGACTGAACTTCCAGTTCAACAGGCAGCACTGCCTTCATACCATATACCAAGGAATGCGGAGTTGCTCCGGTGGGCGTCCTGATTGAAGTCCTATATCCCCATAGGGCATTCGGTAACTGTTCATGCCAAGCTTTGTGCTTTTGAACTGTCTTCTGCAAAATGACTTTTATAGCCTTATTTGCAGCCTCTACAGCCCCATTTGTTTATGGACGATAGGGTGAGGACTTATGATGCTGGATTCTCTTTTCTTTCAACAAATCCAAAAATTCACTCTGAAAGTGGGACCCATTATCAGTGATGATCTCAAATGGCGTTCCGTACTGACAAAGGATGTTAGTACGAATGAACTGTGCCGCCTTCTTGGCATTCAAAACCGAATAAGAAGTTGCCTCGATCCACTTAGTGAAATAATCTACAGCAACCAGGATGAATTGATGACCATTGGAAGCCTTTGGGTGGATCTTTCCGATCACATCTATGCCCCAAGTTGCGAAGGGCCAGGGTGAAGCAATGGGATTCAAATTGACCGGAGGCTATTTTTGCAGCTTAGCAAAAATTTGACACTCATGGCACTTCTGCGTGTGCCTCACGCAATTTGCATTCATAGTTGACCAGTAATAACCCAGGTTCATGATTTTTCGAGCCAGATCTATCCCGTGCATGTGTGGACCGGACTCCCCGTTGTGTAGGGAATCTATAATAGTTTGAGCTTCCCCTTCATCTACGCATCTTAGATGTAAACTGTTCCAACTTCTTTTATATAGAACTCCCCTAGTAAGGAAATATCCAGATGCTAACTGTCTCAATGTCCGCTGATCAGTCTTCGAGGATCCATCCGGGTAAGCCTCGTTCTGAAGATAATTCTGTACGTCCCAAAACCAGGGCTTGTCATCGACCAAATTCATGATGTGGGCTGGCTGTTTCTGTAGCCGAACTGTCAAAGGTCGAATGATTTGATTTCCCTCTACATTGACCATGGAAGCTAAAGTAGCAAGGGCATCAGCAAACTGGTTCTTGGCTCGGGGCAAGTAATGGAAAGACAGATCCTCGAATTGTTGAGCCAATTCATCCAAGCATTGTAGGTAAGGAACCAAATGCTATTCCTTAATTTTCCACTTCCTTAGAGCTTGAGAGACTATTAAATTGGAATCCCCGAAAACCCTAAGGACTTTTATCTCTTTTTCCAGGGCCACTTCTAACCCCTTAATGCAAGCTTCATACTCGGCTTCATTATTGGTGCAGTCGAAATCTAACTTGACTGCGATTGGGACGTATTCTCCACAAGGAGTTTTGAACACGACTCCAATTCCCTTTCCGTGATAATTCGAAGCTCCATCAAAATACATCTCCCAAACGTCATTTTCCACATTCAAGAGATCTTCGTCGGGAAACTCCACTTCTTTCATTTCGTCTTCCACAGGCAGTTCCGCTAATTGGTCAGCCAAGGCTCCTCCTTTTACTACCTTCCATTGTACAAATTTCAAGTCATAGGCTACGAGTACTGACACCCACTTAGCCATCTTACTGTCAAGAATTGGCCTCTCCATAAGGAATTTCAAGGGGTTCGATTCAGAGATAACATATGTGGTATAGGATGAAAGGTAGTGCTGCAGCTTTGTACAAGCCCAAACTAGAGCCAGACATAACTTCTCTATCTTATTATACTTTAGCTCATAGTCTAGCATCCTTTTGCTAAGATAGTATACAGCATTCTCTACCCTGGTGTCTTCTGCTTGTTGAGCTAGCATTGCACCCATCGCTTCTTCTGTCACTGATAGGTACAATAGCAAAGGTTTTCCTGGCCTTGGTGGTTGCAAGACTGGCGGAGATAGTAAATACTGTTTGACCTGATCGAAGGCTTTCTGACAATCTTCGTTCCATTTGACGGATACCCCTTTCCTGAGTAATTTGAAGATCAGACCACAAGTATCGGCCAATTGATTAATGAACCGGCTGATATACTATAGCCTTCCCAGGAAACCCCGAACTTCCTTTTCCGTCTTCGGTGCTGGCATTTCCAAAATGGCTTTGGCTTTTGAAGGGTCAATCTCTATGCCTTTTCGGCTGACCATATGCCCCAGAAATACTCCAGATGTAGCTCCAAATAGACATTTTGCCGGGTTGAGCTTTAAATTGTACTTTCGAAGCCTAAGGAAGAACTTCTCAAGTGCTGTGGTATGTTCTTCAGCTGTTTTCGATTTAACAACCATGTCGTCCACATACACCTCAACTTCTTTATGAATCATGTCGTGGAAGATAGTTGTTGCCATTCTTTGATAAGTTGCCCCGGCATTTTTGAGCCCAAAAGGCATGACCCTATAGCAGTAGGTTCCCCACTCTGTGATGAATGTCGTCTTCTCTTTGTCTGGCAAATGCATCATTATCTGATTGTACCCGACAGCGAGATCAGTCAAGGAGACTCTCTCGTGTCCAGCCATTCGGTCAACCAACAAGTCAATATGAGGCAAAGGAAAATCGTCCTTCGGACATGCTTTATTCAGATCCCGGTAGTCGACACACATTCGCACCTTTCCATCCTCCTTAGGAACCGGCACTATGTTTGCTAACCATGTTGGGTAGGCAATAGGTTATATGAACTTGTTTTCCAATTGCTTAGCTACTTCCTCCTTGATTTTCAAGGACCATTCTGTTTTCAGCCTCCTTAGCTTCTGTTTTACTGGCTTAGCCTTGGGGTACACTGGAATCTTGTGTACTGCTATTGCTGGGTCAATACCCGTGATGTCACTAGCCTTCCACATGAAGCAATCGACAAACTTCTTCAAGCATTCAATGATCTGTTCCCTATTCACACAGTCAGATGCAATGTATGTATGTTCGTTTTCTTCTTTGCCAATGATTATTTTCTCTTTTTCATTTTTTATTTCATTTATTTCTTTTTCATTATTTTTCCTAGGATATGCTTGGAAAGATTGACACGCAGGGTAACTAATGATCTGTAAGCTTTTATTGATAAGGACGGAATCGTTCTCAATAATTACATCAAATTTAAAATCTGGATTTTCCAAATCCGATACAGAAGACTCGGAACTGGACTCTGACTTGATTTCAGACTCAGGGTCAGACTCAGACTCAGTACAGGACTTGGCATTAAGTCTAGACTCTAGGTTTGGCTCGGGAAGGGTTTTGTCAGCAGCGTGCTCCTCCTCGGTATACCAGTTGGTGAGAGGCCCTTTATTCGGCTTGATCAGGCTCAGCAAGTCTTGGTTCCCATCATTACTAGTAATAACTGCAACCTCGTCAAAGAGACTGGGCTGCATGAGATCTTCTATCTCCAGCTCGGTTATTGCCTCTGGCTTGTTGTCCCAAGCATCAGCAAATATTTCCAGCCCGGGCAACATTTTCTTAGCTGTCGGGAAGTAGAATGGTTCCTGGAAGCCACAATAAGGAATTATTTCTCCCGGTTTGCATAAATGACCATTCAAAGTCAAAAAGTAAGGCCGTATTGTATACTCTTGTCCTTTCTTCTCCTGGTCCTTCCAGCAAGGTCTTCATCAGTGGGCTCATAACCTAGCCCAAAGGTCCCTTTGTTCACCGGACACTCCCAAGCTTGCAGTGTGGGGTATGTCTTTCCGGACCTCGCCATAAACATTCTCGACAGGTAGGACATTTTCAGCATTAAAGGAATCATGCAGTTTATTTGCGTCGTCCCGAAATCAAAGGGAATTCGAGAGTTTGCAGTTTTTCCCTCTATGCACTGTACTGTGTCATATTGAAATCCTGAGAGGGGCAGGTTGGCATTCTCAGGGCTGACCTCAAAGAGAGGCTGGCCCTTTGTCTTCTTCAGTTGGCTATAGTCATCCCCTTGAATAGTGATAACTTTGTCCTCATAAGGAAACTTGACCTTTTGATGCAAAGAAGAGGGCACTGCCTTAGTATGATGTATCCATGGTCGTCCCAGGAGTAGGTTGAAACTGGTAGGCACATCAATTACTTGGAACGGGACCTCCATCATAGCTGGCCCAATTGCTGTCATAAGCTTTGACTATCTGGTCCGATGGACTGAAATCTGCTTCCTCCAACCCCAGACAGCTAGCTACCCTTAGTGGGCAGACATTCAACGCTGACCCATTGTCAATGAGAACCATGGGCACAGTCTTTTCTCTAGTCTGAACAGTAACGTAGAGTGCAGCATTGTGACTGCTTCCTTCCTTGGGCGAGTCATCGTCAGAAAACCCAATGCTTTGCATCTTGGATGCTTGTGTAAGGGTGGATACCAGCACTTCAGGGCTAACCTCCACCAATGTTTGTAGCTGACTCAAGGCCTTGGAAAGAGCTTTGCGATGAGGGAAAGATGATGCCAGAAGTTCCCAAATTGATACCCTAGCTTGGGTCTTTTTTAACTGCGAGAGTACCGGGTCTTCCTTTGGCTCAGCTGCCCTTTGGTAGGGCTTACTTTGGACTTTGTCCAGAACTATTGGTTCATACTGTCTCCCACTCCTGGTCATTACATCGATCTCTTCAGATAAGTCGTTCAGGTCTAGGACACAGATGTCATTCATTTCTAGGAATAGTTCGAAAGGATCGATCAATTCCTGGTCAGCAACGATAGCATTTATCTCGTGATTTGGTAAGGGATTAGTGCTAATATTTGGCTTACTCTTTGGAATGGTTGAACCGTTATCCACCAGGTCTTGGATGCGGTTCTTAAGCGTCCAGCATGCTTCAGTCTTGTGCCCGTTACGCTGATGGTACTCACAGTATTCATCAGCCCTATAGTTCCTCGGCAATGGGTTGGGTGGTGGCCTTGCTTCCAAAGGCTTAATGTAATTTGCCTTAACAGCCTCTCGGAATACAAAAAGGATTGGCATCCCGAGATCAGTGTAAGTCCTCCTCGACTGGCTGCCATTTCTCATATTCCCCACACGTAAAGGATTCGTGGGGGTGATACTTGCCACTTCGTGAACTTTGCTAGCTTGGCTAGGCTTCTTATATTTTGAGGTACCCAAGTCTTCTTTCAGTTGACCCATTTGGATTAAATCCTCTACCTTGGTTGCAGTAGCAATGAGCGACTGAAACGTTGGTAGGTACTGAGTTTACAGTTGTTGTTGGTAGACAAGCAGCAGATTTTTGATGATTATATCTACCTGTTCTTGTTCTGAAGGCCAATTGATCATTTGGGCGGCCTTGGCCCTCCACCTCGTAAGGAACGAGGAAAAGGGTTCGTTGTTCTTTTGCTTGGTGGTTTCCAGTTCTCTCCGAGTAATATCCACTTCTATATTATAGTGGTACTGCGTGTTAAACGCATTGCACATGTCTTCCCAGGTCTTCATTTTAGTCCGATCCAGGCTGACAAACCATCTCAAAGCAGCACCAGTCAGAGATTGTTGAAACAACTGAGCAAGGAGCTCGCTGTTCAGGCCAAACGGGTTGAGGGCACCCACATACATTTTCAGGTGCGTTTTGGGATAAGTGGTTCCATCAAACTTGTCCATGTTAGGCATCTTGAACTTTGTCGGCAATCTTGCTTCAGGGAACAAGGACAAGGAGTCCATGTCCACCACTTCCTTACGTGTTTTAAGGGCAATGATTGACCTTTCCAAGAGTTCCAGTTTTTCTTTCATTTTCTGAGCTTCCAGCTCAGCAGCAGTTCTGGAGGGCATGTCATCCAGGTTAAGGGCAGGGTTTGAGGACGTCGGTCCAGCAGTAGGTCCCTGATTGGAGGTAGCAGGATCACTTCCCCCAGCGAAAGCCCCATTTCCATTACCACTACCTAATTCAGCTATTAGGGCAGTTCTCTAGGCAGCTAATGCCTCATTCATTCTAGCCTCCATTCTGGCTTCCAGTTGTTCCATGAGATTTTGGATGTCAGCAAGTGATGCCATCGGTGCAGTTGAAGTTGGTGAAGTTGGTGAAGCTGGTGAGGTTGGTGACAGCACTGTAGGTGTGACTGGAACTTGGGTAGGCACTCGAACAGCGGGTACCTGTAAGGATAAGGGTAACTGGATTAAGGTACAGTGGGTAGTATTGTGTATCAGGGTAGCTGAATGTGAGGTAGATCGAGTCCCTTGTCCAATTGTGCATGACAAAAAAGAATATTTTGTGTTCTTTTTAATGTTTTTAATGTTTATGAGATGATATGTCATGAACGCGCACAATATCACGTCATAATCCGTTTTAATGATATGATTCACATCATTGGGTGCATACAGCCCTAAATGATAGGTTCTATAGGCTATGACACAAATAGAAAATTGGCTTATTAAGGGACCCTTGAACCTTGAGTAAGGATATACCTAACCACATGTGAAACAAAGAGTTTCGTGTGGGTCCAACAGTACGCATACTCATGGGCCACCCCCAAAAGGATTAGGGATGGTTTGCGGTAACAGGGAGGACGCTTTGGCTGTCCGTCGACATAATCAAGGAGACCTGCCGATCAGCGCTACTCGCTATCCAGACTCAGAAGTTTGAACAGAAGAGAAGAAATTCATTTGAAATTCATTTTTTATGCAATGGAGAAAAGATTCTCAATCATGCAAATAAATCAACAAATTTAAATGTTTTCATTAAATTTTACAAGTAAGTCCAAATTTCCTTATCAAGTATTCTTAAAGAAAGAACACTTGATTCGTGTTAGGGTACCTGTATAAAACAAAGCACAACAAAATAATACCCTAAAGAAGGGCAGGTTAGTTGATGCAACAATTGTAGTCCACTTTATCCAAAATGATTACATATATTCCCCAGTGAAGTCGCCAAATTGTGAACCCTCCCCCGAAGGCAAAATTATGCTAGAACGAGGTATGCTCACATGTGTGTTTTGTGAAGTCGCCACCTAGTTTATTTTTATAAGGGAAAACTAAGAAAGAACCCTAAATAACTCCAATTTTAATTAACCTAAGTCTAGATTAATTATCCCAAAGTTTAAGGCACAATCTACGAACCCGAGGTGGATCCCGAGACTATATCATACTGATTAACTAACCTAAGTGTAAATGCCTTGCAAGGTAATTTGATGCAATTGGACCAGTAAAGTGTTTTGATGATTTCGACTTGCCGCTCGGGGTTAAATCCCTAACGTGCCTATGTACTCTCGTTTGAATGAGAGATCAAAGCCGACGTAGTTCGATAAAGCCTATTCAAAGGCATTTTGAAGGGGTATGCTTCATGCATGAGTGTGTGTATGCTTCGTGCATTTTTTAGAAATTTTTGCCAAAGATTGATTGATTTGTTGTTTTAGGCATTTGTTGCCAAAAGGTGTTTGATTGGGCAATTTATTGCCAAAAATTGATGTTTGGGCTATTTGTTGCCAAAATGATTGATTAAGGCATTTGTGCCAAAAGTTGATGTTTGATTAGGCAATTTGTTGCCAAAGATTGGTTAGGCGATTTTGTCGCCAAAGTGATTAAGGGCATTTGTGCCAAAGGGGTTTTGTTGGGCGATTTGTCGCCAAAATGATTAAGGCATTCGTGCCAAAAGATGATATGTAATTTAGGCAATTTATTGCCAGAGAAAAGGTGATATTTGGGCGATTTGTCGCCAAAAAGTGGTTATTTGAATTATAGGCAATTTGTGGCCAAAAAGCGATTGATTAAACCGTAGGCAATTTGTTGCCAAAACATGATTGATTAAACTGTAGGCAATTTGTTGCCAAAAAACGTGATTGATTAAACTGTAGGCAATTTGTTGCCAAAAAACGTGATTGATTAAGGCCTTTAGCCACAATTATTGATTAATTGGACTTTTAGCCAAACTGTTCGAAATAAAGGCAATTACACCGTAGTTATTAATTAACTAGGCACTTTAGCCAATATGTTCGGAGTTTTAGCATTAATACCACGATTATTGATTAACCGGGCATTTTAGCCTAAACTTATTTACTTAAGGCAATTTGCTGCCAAAATGATGATGGTGTGAATGCAGTTATTTAATTAGAGTTTAAAGTAGAAGAGAATATGCACAAAATGCTGAAATTAAATGGGCAGAGTTTCATTATTACCTGAGTTAATCGGCGGCCGCTTCTTAGCTTCAGCTTGAAAATTCCAGATTAAGCTCCTTATTTGAGGAATATTAATTAAAATTAATTTAATTAAGTGACCAAATATCACAACAGCAGAGTAATAAAAGCCTACACTAAATGCAGAAAAGCAGTAAAAGAACCGCAAGGAGCGTATGAGAGAAGAGAGCGTTCGTTAACACAGACTGAGTGCCTAAAACTGTCGATTCGGGGCTGTATTTATAGGAAAAACCAGGCTGGAGGGCGGCTGCTGCCACCATGGACGGCGGGCGCCGCCCTATCCTGTCCACTTGCTAGTTTTTCGTTCCAAAGGCTTTTTCGGGAGTTCCGTACCTCCAAAAAAATATTCCGGGACCAGTTCTGCAATCCTCGTAATTTTCTGGACGTTTCAAGTATCATATTGGCATACTTTCGGTGAACTTTCCGAATGCCCTCCGGTCCGGCCGGACCGTTTGCAGTCTGGGAAAACAGGTTTATTGAGCCTCAAAATTTGAGTATTCACAACGGTCCACTCCCCGATGGCTGTGTAAAGGTATCGATCATATCCCACCACCTCTCCACTAATGTCCACCACAATGGATGGTAGGCATTATTAGTTCCACTGCAGCAAACAGGTGCAGCCTAATAGCAGCTATCATATCACCAATGGTCGGGGGTCTATGGATGACGCTCCCTACAATGCTTAGGTCCTTTTGCACCCCGCTAGAACGGATGTTAGCCCGTCAGGTATGTGCACAGGCACACAAATGCATAAACATTAGTTCTCAGAATTTTCAATTCACCACTTATGAATACATTAGTTTTCATTACATGTATTACAATGTAAGAGTAATGTCTATGTAGAAAAACTAACATGTCATATAGGAAAATGGCAAGTATTTAGACTCAACAGGGTTTTTCAGACCAACTATAAAATTTTTCAGACTTAGAATAGGATTATCAGACCAACTATAAAAGTTTTCAGACTCAAAATAGGGTTTTTAGACCAACTACTGTGAATACTCAAATTTTGAGGCTCAAAAAGCATGTTTTCCCGAACTGCAAACAGTCCGGCTGGACCGGAGGCCATTCGGAAAATTCACCGAAAGTATGCCAATATGGTACTTCAAACGTCCGGAAAATTATGAGGATCGCAGAACTGGTCTCGGAATAATTTTTGGAGGTACGGAGCTCCCGACAAAGCCTTTGGAATGAAAAACTAGAGAGTGGACAGCAGCCGCCGTCCGTGGCGGCAGCGCCCACCAGCAGCTGCCCTCCAGCCTGGTTTTTCCTATAAGAACAGCCCCGAATCGACAGTTTTACATACTCGGTCTGTGTTGACGGATGCTCTCTTCTCTCCTATGCTCCTTGCGGTTCTTCTACTGCTTTTCTGCATTTAGTGTAGGCTTTTTTACTCTGCTGTTGTGATATTTGGTCGCTTAATGTGAACCCCTACCCCAAATATCAAGCATATAGATACATATGACTAAGGGCAGAAATGCACGTGAATGTATGAGTCGCCACCTTGTTTAATTATTTTAGGGTAAACTAGGAAAAAACCCTCAGTTGACTCCAATTTTAATTAACCTAATTACAAGATTAATTATCCCAATGTTTAAGGCACAATCTGTGAACCCGAGGTGGATCCCGAGACTATGTCATGCTGATTAACTAACCAATGAATGAATGCTTTGCAGGGTAAAGGATGCAATTGGACCAATGAAAATGTTTAAGTGATTTCGACTTGCCTCGGGGTTAAATCCCGAACATGCCTACGTACTTCTGTTTGAATGGAAGATCAAAGTCAACGTAGTTCGATAGGCCTTTTTTAAAGGGCTTTGAATGGGTATGCTTAATGCATGAGTGTGTGTATGCTTTGTGCATTTTGTTTAGGCATTTTGCCAAAGAATTGATTGATTTGATGTTTTAGGCATGTGTTGCCAAAAATGCTGATTTAAGGCTTTTAGCCAAAAAGATTGATTTAGGCAATTTGTTGCCAAAATTGATGCGATTTAGGCGATTGTCGCCAAAATTGATTATTTGAAGGCTTTTAGCCAAAATGAGTTGATTTAGGCAATTTGTTTGCCAAAAGGTGTTGATTGGGCGATTGTCGCCAAAATTGATTGATTAATTCAAGGCTTTTTAGCCAAAATTTCGATTTAAGCGATTTGTCGCTAAAAAAGATTAATCTACTTATAGACAATTTGTTTGTCAAAAGAGATCAATTGAATTGCAATGTAGGCAATTTGTTGCCAAAGAAAAAACGCGTTTTATTAAGGCCTTTTAGCCACAATTATTGATTAATTAGACTTAAGCCGGATTGTTCGAAATAAAGGCGATTATACCATAGCTATTAATTAACTAGGCTTTAGCCAATATTGTCAGATTTAGGCTTTTAATACCACGATTATTAATTAACCAGGCATTTAAGCTTAATCATATTTAATTAAGGCAGTTTATTTGCCGAATTAATGACGTGAATGCATTTATGCAGTTGTAGAATTAGGAGTAGAAGAGAAATATGCATGAAGTGCTAAAATTAAATAGGCAGAGTTTCGTTTATGTACCTAATTTAATCGACGGCCGCTTCTTAGCTTCAGCTTGAAAAACTCCGGATTAAGCTCCTCGTTTGGGGAATATTAATTAATTTAATTCAACTTAAGTGACCAAGTATCACAACAACACAATAATAAAAGCCTATGCTAAATGCAGAAAAGCAGTAAAGAATCGCAAGGAGCGTAGGGGAGAAGGAGCGTCCGTCAACACAGACTGAGTGAGTCAAAACGGAGTGCCGGGGACAATATTTATAGGCAAAAATCGGGTTGGAGGGCGGCCGCTGCCGCCTTGACCGGCGACTGCTGCCGCCGTGACCGGCGGCCGGTGCCGCCTTCGCCAGCGGCCGGCGCCGCCTTCGCCGGCGGACTGGCTAGTCTTTTTGTTTCAGATGCCTTTTCGAGAGTTCCCGACCTCCAAAAAAATATTCTGGGACCAGTTCTTGTGAATACTCAAATTTTGAGGCTTCTCATGTTGTTGGTGGCATGTGAAACTCTTTAAATGGAGGAAAACACGCTGCTACAGTGCCATGCCAATTAGTTTGACCTTGCCGGACCGGAGGCCATTTTGGACATTTACTGGAAATATGTCAATATGGTACTTGAAACGTCCGGAATTTCACGAGGATCGCAGAACCGGTCCCGGAATGATTTTTGGAGGTCGAAAACTCCCAAAAAAGCTTCCGGAGCGAGACATGGTGGCCATCACTAGCTACGGCGGCGCCGGCCGCCGGACACTGCGGCAGGTGCCGCCCAGCATGGGCGGCACCTGCCGCCCCACCGCCTAGGCGGCAGCAGCCGCCCAGCAGCCGCCGAGCCAGGCGGCACCTGCCGCCCTGGACCCGAAAATGGCCTATAAATAGACCATTTTCAGCCTATTTTTGACACCCCTGTCTGTGTTGACGGACGAATCCTTCTCCCTCTCACGCTCCTTGCGTTTTCTTTACCGTTTTTTGCATTTAATTTAATTTTTATTGCATTTTTATTGTGATATTTGGACATTAAAATTAAACAAATTAAAATTAATTAATATTTCCTAAGCGAGGAGCTTAATCTGGAGTTAAGAAGCGGTCGTCGATTAAATCAGGTATGTAAACAAAACTCTGCCTATTTAATTTTAGCACTTCATGCATATTTCTCTTCTACTCTTAATAATTCTACAATTGCATAAATGCATCCACGTCATTATTTTTGGTAAATAAACTGCCTTAATTAATTTGATTAAGCTTAAATGCCCGGTTAATCAATAATCGTGGTATTAAAGTTTAAATCCGACAATATTGGCTAAAAGAGCCTAGTTAATTAATAACTACGGTTCAATTGCCTTATTTCGAATAAATCTGGCTTAAGTCCAATTAATCAATAATTGTGGCTAAAAGCCTTAATCGATCACGTTTCGACAATAAATTGTGATTAAGCTCGAACGCCCGATTAATTGATAATCGTGGCATTAAAGCCTAAATCGCACATTTTTGGCAAACTAATTGCCTAAAACAACACATTTTGGCCAAAGGCCTTAAAATCAACCATTTTGGCGAAAATCGCCTAAAATCAACATTTTTGGCAAAATGCCTAAACAAAATGCACAAAGCATACACACTCATGCACAAAGCATACACACTCATGCACAAAGCATACACACAAAATGCACAAAGCATACACACACTCATGCACAAAGCATACACACAAAATGCACAAAGCATACACACAAAATGCACAAAGCATACACACTCATGTACAAAGCATACACACTCATGCACAAAGCATACACACTTATGCACAAAGCATACACACTCATGCATTAAGCATACCCATTCAAAGCCCTTCAAAGAAGGCCTATCGAACTACGTTGACTTTGATCTTCCATTCAAACGGAAGTACGTAGGCACGTTCGGGATTTCACCCCGGGTGGCAAGTCGAAATCACTCAAACATTTCATTAATCCATCATTCACCTTGCAAAGCATTCATCCATCGGTTAGTTCGTCAGCATGACATAGTCTCGGGATCCACCTCGGGTTCGTAGATTGTACCTTAATCATTGGGATAATTAATCTAGTAACTAGGTTAATTAAAAATGGAGTCACTTAGGGTTTTTTCCTAGTTTACCCTAAAATAATTAAACAAGGTGGCGACTCACACACATCACGTGTATTTCTTCTCATTCATCATAAGCATCACATGCCAATGATATTTGGGGGAGGGGTTCACAGTTTGGCGACTCTGCTGGGGAAAATTAATTATGTAATCTTTTTGCATAAAAGTGGACTACAATTGCTGTGTAAACTAACCTGCCCTTCTTTAGGGTATTATTTTGTTGTGCCTTGTTTTGCAGGATATCATAGCACGAATCGAGTGTTCTTTCTTTAAGAATACTTGATCAGGAAATTTGGACTTAATCGTAAAGCGTGATTAAAACATTAAAACTTGTTGATTTATTTGCACGATTGAGAATCTTTTTCTCCATTGCATAAAAAATGAATTTCTTCTCTCTCTGTTCAAACTTCTGAGTCTGGATAGCAAGTAGCGCTGATCGGCAGGTCTCTTTGATTATGTCGACGGACAGCCAAAGCGTCCTCCCTGTTACCGCAAACCGTCCCTAATCCTTTTGGGGGTGGCCCATGAGTATGCGTACCGTTGGACCCACGCGAAACTCTTTGTTTCACATGTGGTTAGGTATATCCTTACTCAAGGTTCAAGGGTCCCTTAATAAGCCAATTCTCTATTTGTGTCATATCCTATAAAACCTATCCTTTAGGACTGTATGCACCCGATGATGCTGAATCATTCCATTAAAAATGAATTATGTTGTGATGTTGTACGCATTCACGCATTCATCCCATACTTCACAAAAAAAAAAGAGGGTCTGGAAAATGATTAAAAAAAAAAAGACTCTTACAAAAAAAAAACATTCCATTTCAAAGCTGAAAAATCACGTTTTGGTCCCTGAGACCTAAAAACAATTACATTTTTGGTCCCTGAGACCTGAAAATTCACATTTTGGTCCCTAAGACCTGAAAACTTACATTTTGGTCCCTAAGACCTGGAAAATCACATTTTGGTCCAAAAATGCCCACTTTGGCCACAAAGGCCCAAAAATTCCCAATTTGGCCCATAAGACCCAAAAATTTCAAATTTGGCCCATAAGGCTCAAAAATTCCCAATTTGGCCACAAAGGCCTAAAAATTCACATTTTGGCCACAAAGGCCCAAAAATTCCCAATTTGGCCATAAAGGCCCAAAAATTCCCATTTTGGCCACAAAGGCCCAAAAATTCACATTTTGGCCATGAAGGCCCAAAAATTCCCAATTTGGCCCCAAAGGCCCAAAAAATTCACAATTTGGCCTAAGGCCCAAACATTCACAATTTGGCCACTAAGGTCCAAAACTTCACAATTTGGCCACAAAGGCCCGAAAATTCACAATTTGGCCACTAAGGCCCAGAAACTCACATTTTGGCCTCTAAGGCCCAAAAAATCTCGATTTGGCCCTAAAGGCCCGAAAATTCCCATTTGGCCCATAAGGCCCAAAAATTCACGATTTGGCCACTAAGGCCCAAAAACTCACATGTTGGCCCATAAGGCCCAAAAATTCACAATTTGGCCACTAAGGCCCAAAAACTCACATGTTGGCCTCAAAGGCCCAAAAATTCACATTTTGGCCCCTAAGGCCCAAAAAAAAAAAAATTTTCTTGAGAACTTAGGGCCTTTCGAAAAGTCGAGGTATCCAGCCCTAAACATTCTACCTTACATATCATATCCCGTTGGGTCCTATCCTAGGTGTCCTAGCATACCAACATTACCCTACCTCACAGTATCTCACATACCCTATGCAAACACCTTGTATAGGATAGTCTAAATCGTTTTGACTATGTCCTTTCACAGGTACCCCTCCAAAGACCACCAGTACTCAAAATACCAACTGAGCTCTGACCCACAAGTTCAACAACCCTGACTGCACCAATGGCATCACTATCTGACATTCGGACCCTCATGGAACAATTGGAAGCCAGAATGGAGGCCAGAATGAATGAGGCCTTAGCTGCACAAAGGACTGCCCTAATAGCTGAACTAAGTAGTGGAAATAGAAATGGGGCTTCAGCTGGGGGAAGTGGACCTGCTACCTCCAATCAAGGACTTGGTGCTGAACCGACAAGCCCTACCCTTAACCTGGATGACATGCCCTCCAAAACTGCTTCTGAGCTGGAAGCTCAGAAAATGAGAGAGAAGCTGGAATTGTTGGAAAGATCTATTACTGCCCTCAAGACACACAAGGAAGTGGTGGACATGGACTCCTTGTCCTTGTTCCCCGAAGCAAGACTGCCAACTAAGTTCAAGATGCCCAACATGGACAAGTTTGATGGAACCACTTGTCCCAAAACACACCTGAAAATGTATGTGGATGCCCTAAACCCGTTTGGCCTGAACAGCGAGCTCCTTGCTCAGTTGTTTCAGCAATCTTTGACTGGTGCTGCATTAAGATGGTTTGTAAGCTTGGATCGTTCCAAAATGAAGAATTGGGAGGACATATGCAATGCTTTCAACACGCAGTACCATTATAATATCGAAGTGGATGTTACCCGGAGGGAGCTGGAAACCACTAAACAAAAGAACAATGAGCCCTTCTCCTCGTTCCTTTCAAGGTGGAGAGCCAAAGCTGCTCAAATGATCAACCGACCCTCTGAACAGGAACAAGTTGACATAATAATCAAGAATTTACTGCCTGTCTACCAGTCACAGCTTCAAACACAGTATTTGCCTACGTTCCAATCGCTCATTGCGACTGCAACTAAGGTGGAAGACTTAATTCAGTTGGGTCAACTCAAAGAAGACTCATACAAGAAGCAGAATCATGCTGGGTCCAGTGAGACAAATGAAATAGCCAGTATAATCCCCACGAATCCTTTACGTGTTGGGAATTTGGGAAGCAATCAGCCAAGGAGGCAATATACTGATCTCGGCATGCCAATCCTTTTGGTATTCCGAGAAGCAATGAAAGCAAATTTACTGAAGCCCTTAGAAGCAAGGCCATTACCAAACCCCCTGCCCCGGAATTTCAAAGCCAATGAATACTGTGAGTACCATCAAGGACATGGGCATAAGACCGAATCATGCTGGAATTTGAAAAATCGTCTACAAGACCTGGTTGACAATGGGTCCATCATCCCCAAGAGCAAGCTGAACATCAACCAATCCCTTACCTAACCATGGGATTAATGAAAAAAAAAAAAATTTGCTGAACAAGAATTGTTCGATCCTTTCGAACTTCTCTTAGAAATGAATGAAGTTTGTGTTTGAGAAGATTGATATCAAACCTCCAACCGAACAAAGGAATTGTTCAAGACCAACAACAACATGTCTGATCGATTGAAGCATCGAGAAGAACAAAGTCACTACAGTCAATCTGATCCTAGTCCATCATAGTCCACCTAGAGTCTATCTTTTAGGGCCTAGTTTCTTTTTTCTTTTCATTTTCATTTCCATTTAAGTTTTCATTCAATTTAAATTTGTAAATCTAAGTGTCTTTTGTACACAAATTTTGTCTTATCAATAAAAAGGGATCAGTTTACATTCCAATCATGTTTATACTCTCTCTCTATCTTTTCATGTGAAAGCATAAAAAAAAATCAAAAAAAAAAATAATAAAAAAAATGATGATAAAAAAAAAAAGGATAATAAAAATTGGCAAAGAAAAATGCATTCATCCATTCATTTGCTCTGCATCAATCAAAGCTGGGGGCATTCTAAGAAGCACCATCAAAGGGGAAGTTTTGAAGGGTAATCATAGAAAAGATCCAGCAAAGGGTACACAAGACTTCAAACAGTACCGAGGCAAAGCCGATTGAAGGGGTTAGGACCAGAATGGTTTCTCCGAGAACCCAGGAATGGAAGATGCTTCGACAGAGAGGTGTCTGAATTTTGAGCTTAAAAGCGACAGAATAAAGAGGTTATGTTTGGAATTGGGTTGGGTCTGCACGAAGTCGCATTGCTATCCATACACTACTCAATTCATCTCAGGATCAAGTTGCCTCGAAATTCTTTATGGAGAGGCTGCTTCTAAGCAAGCAAAAGAAAAAACGGGTCAAAAGGAACCTCTGCACAAAAGAAAGAAATCAAGGATAAAGCTACAGGAAATCAAGTTGTCAAAAACGGGTCAACTGCAAGCTCTCCGTTAAATTCAAGCCCATCAAGGGTAGATGACAAATCATTTCAGCCATAAGGACAAAGACCAAGCGGCTGCTCACATTTTTGAAAAAGCAAGTTAAAAGAAGCAGTCATTTCCACAAATTGGATGACAACAAACACCTTGAAAATCAAGCGCCAAGCATGGCACAAATACAAGTGTCCTTAATAAACAAGGACCATTTCTCAAAACAAGGAAAAGGAAGAGTCTCCTCAAAATTCCTTATGGAGAGGAGAACCATTGAGGAAATAAGTTTCAAATTCAGAGGAAGATAAAGTTCAAGAAAAGGAATCAAATTAACCTCAAGAATTCAAACATGGCGAAGCCACAAAAGCATAAAAGCTTCTTCGACACTCAAGCCACTCAAGTTACCACCACAATGTGGGTATTCAAAACTCTTTGTGATGAATACAAGTCATATTTCAGTCAACCAGTGGTAAAACCACTACAACAACAAAATCAGATTCGCCTAGGGTCATCACTACCATACGAGCTCGAGTCAATAAGTTGATTCAACATCATCAAAGTCAGGAATGAATCCCGTAAAGACATCAAGTCGGGAAGGAATCCCGCAAAGACATCAAGCCGGGAAGGTAACCCGCGAAGAAATCAAGTCAGAAATGAATTCTGCATCAACATCAAATCGGGAAGGAATCCCGCAAAGACATCAAGTCGGGAAGGAATCCCGCAAAGACATCCAGTCGGGAAGGAATCCCGTAAAGACATCAAGCCGGGAAGGAATCCCGCAAAGAAATCAAGTCAGAAATGAATTATGCATCCACATCCAGCCGGGAAGGAATCCCTCAAAGACATCAAGCCGGGAAGGAATCCCGCGAAGAAATCAAGTCAGAAATGAATTCTGCATCAACAATCAAATCGGAAATGAATTCCACAATCAGCATCAAGTCGGAATTAAATTTTGCCCCAACAGCAAGTCATTCCTCACCAAGTCGGAAATAAATTCTGCACCAAGCCGGTAAAGAATCCTGCGAAGAAATCAAGACAGAAATGAATTCTGCATCAACATCAAGTCGGGAAGGAAATCCTGCAAAGACGTCCAGCTGGGAAGGAATCTCGCAAAGACATCAAGCCGGGAAGAAATCCCGCAAAGAAATCAAGCCGGAGATGAATTCCGCACCAAGCCGAGCACGAAGTTCGCATCCCGGAAGGAACTACGAAAGACCTGATTCTCCCCATCCCCCGAAGAGTTCTTGGAGATACGTAGGCAGCCACAAAGGCGCGGTCACAAACATAAGTTTGCATTATAAAAAGCATTTTCTCTTTGCCAATATAAAAAATATATAAAAAAATATATATATATATAAAAAAAAAAAAGCGAAGAAAAAAAATAAAAGCTGGAGTTGAAAACCCGAAAGGGCGGCTTCAGGCAAGAATTGAGCCCGCTAGGCTGAAAACCCGAAAGGGCGGTCTAGGCAAAAGTTAGGGCAAAGAGCTTGCTAGAGTCGAAAACCCGAAAGGGTGGCTACTAGGTAAAAAAAAAAAAAAAAAAAAAAAAAAAAAAAAAAAAAGTGCTTTCATGAATTCTTTTAGAGAGTCCATTTTTGTAGGATGAACACTAAGTTCCTTCGAGTCAAAATTCACTACAAGAAAAATTTGAGTCTCTAAATCGAGTCTCTAAAATCAAGTCTCCATCACCAGTGGTCATTCCACAAGGAGTAACAAAAAATTGAGTCATTCTCAAAAGTTCATTTTGAAAGCGTCACTCTTTGAGTCATTCCTCGAAAAAAAAAAAAAAGAAAAAAAAAAAGAGGAAAATGTCAATCCCCGGGGTTTCCAAAACAACCCTAAAAATGTCAAACATAATCGTTGAGAGGTAATTCTTTAATACCTCGTCTCCACTCGGACCATCGTTTCTTCGATCCTTTCAAGACGAACGATGTCATCCACATTGTTCGTTTCCTCGAGTCATGTAAGTGGCTTTGTTCTCTTTGATTCCTCAATCGATTGGACAAGTACAATACCAATGTCTTGAAGTATTCCATGGTCAGCACCATTCTGGGGGCAAGAAGTGATAAGAACCTTCACCATTCTCCCATCACAGAAGTAATCACGGAATTTTTAGTCTTTCATTAAGAAGAAATTCTACTTCAGCTAATAAGGGCATCAATTCTCTCAAGCAGGGGGCAAAATCCTCCAAGACCGATTCAGGGGCAAGTGTTATAGAAAAAAAAAACACATACACAACCCAGGGTGAAACCCTAACCAAGGACCAACCATTTTTTTATCCAAAACCAAGCCATTTGATCATTTTGACTTTAGGTGGACCCTTGGTTCTCAAAAATAAAACAAAACTCTTTTCAAGCCCTCATTAAGAGGCAAAACATCTTTTCAAGTCCTCTAAGAGGCAAAATCACTTTTTAAGCCCTCATTAAGAGGCAAAACATCTTTTCAAATCCTCTAAGAGGCAAAATCTCTTTTCAAGTCCTCTAAGAGGCAAAACTTCTTTTTTAAGTCCTCAAAGGGGCAAAAACATCTTTAAATTGCAAACATAAATCCATGCATTTGATCATTTCATTTGAGACGGCAAGGTTTCCTTCTCTGCCCATCCTCAAAATTTGCTCCATCAGACAACCACTGGCTCTCATAAATCATTTTTATGATAGCCAGTGGGGGGCAACTGTGAATACTCAAATTTTGAGGCTTCTCATGTTGTTGGTGGCATGTGAAACTCTTTAAATGGAGGAAAACACACTGCTCCAGTGCCATGCCAACTGTGCAAACAGTCTGGCCGGACCGGAGGCCATTTTGGACATTTACTGGAAATATGTCAATATGGTACTTGAAACGTCCGAAATTTCACGAGGATCGCAGAACCGGTCCCGGAATGATTTTTGGAGGTCGAAAACTCCCAAAAAAGCTCCCGAAGCGAGACATGGTGGCCATCACCAGCTACGGCGGCGCCGGCCGCCGGACATGGCGGCTCCGGCCGCCGGACACTGCGGCAGGTGCCGCCCAGCATGGGCGGCACCTGCCGCCCCACCGACTGGGCGGCACCTGTCGCCCAGCATGGGCGGCACCTGCGGCCCTGGACCCGAAAATGGCCTATAAATAGACCATTTTCAGCCTATTTTTGACACCCCTGTCTGTGTTGACGGACGAATCCTTCTCCCTCTCACGCTCCTTGCGTTTTCTTTACCGCTTTTTGCATTTAATTTAATTTTTATTGCATTTTTATTGTGATATTTGGACATTAAAATTAAACAAATTAAAATTAATTAATATTTCCTAAGCGAGGAGCTTAATCTGGAGTTAAGAAGCGGTCGTCGATTAAATCAGGTATGTAAACAAAACTCTGCCTATTTAATTTTAGCACTTCATGCATATTTCTCTTCTACTCTTAATAATTCTACAATTGCATAAATGCATCCACGTCATTATTTTTGGTAAATAAACTGCCTTAATTAATTTGATTAAGCTTAAATGCCCGGTTAATCAATAATCGTGGTATTAAAGTTTAAATCCGACAATATTGGCTAAAAGAGCCTAGTTAATTAATAACTACGGTTCAATTGCCTTATTTCGAATAAATCTGGCTTAAGTCCAATTAATCAATAATTGTGGCTAAAAGCCTTAATCGATCACGTTTCGACAATAAATTGTGATTAAGCTCGAACGCCCGATTAATTGATAATCGTGGCATTAAAGCCTAAATCGCACATTTTTGGCAAACTAATTGCCTAAAACAACACATTTTGGCCAAAGGCCTTAAAATCAACCATTTTGGCGACAATCGCCTAAATCGCACATTTTTGGCAAACTAATTGCCTAAAACAACACATTTTGGCCAAAGGCCTTAAAATCAACCATTTTGGCGAAAATCGATTAAAATCAACATTTTTGGCAACAATTGCCTAAATCAAATCATTTTGGCTAAAAGCCATTAAAATCAACATTTTTGGCAAAATGCCTAAACAAAATGCACAAAGCATACACACTTATGCAAAATGCCTAAACAAAATGCACAAAGCATACACACTCATGCACAAAGCATACACACTTATGCACAAAGCATACACACTTATGCAAAAAGCATACACACTCATGCACAAAGCATACACACTCATGCACAAAGCATACACACTCATGCACAAAGCATACACACAAAATGCACAAAGCATACACACACTCATGCACAAAGCATACACACACTCATGCACAAAGCATACACACAAAATGCACAAAGCATACACACAAAATGCACAAAGCATACACACACTCATGCACAAAGCATACACACTCATGCACAAAGCATACACACTTATGCACAAAGCATACACACTCATGCATTAAGCATACCCATTCAAAGCCCTTCAAAGAAGGCCTATCGAACTACGTTGACTTTGATCTTCCATTCAAACGGAAGTACGTAGGTACGTTCGGGATTTCACCCCGGGTGGCAAGTCGAAATCACTCAAACATTTCATTAATCCATCATTCACCTTGCAAAGCATTCATCCATCGGTTAGTTCGTCAGCATGACATAGTCTCGGGATCCACCTCGGGTTCGTAGATTGTGCCTTAATCATTGGGATAATTAATCTAGTAACTAGGTTAATTAAAAATGGAGTCACTTAGGGTTTTTTCCTAGTTTACCCTAAAATAATTAAACAAGGTGGCGACTCACACACATCACGTGTATTTCTTCTCATTCATCATAAGCATCACATGCCAATGATATTTGGGGGAGGGGTTCACAGTTCTGTGATCCTCGTAATTTTCCGGACGTTTCAAATACTATATTGGCATACTTTCGGTGAACTTTCCGAATAGCCTCCAGTCCGGGAAAACTGGCTCTTTGAGCCTCAAAATTTGGGTATTCACACTTAAATTGAATTAATTTTAATTAGTATTCCCCAAACAAGGAGCTTAATCTGGAATTTTCAAACTGAAGCTAAGAAGCGGCCGCCGATTAACTCAGGTAATGTTTTCGTCGAAATCCCGAACCCCGGAAGGATCTCGAAAAACGTCTTTTTATTTTATTTTGTTTTTATTTTTTTTTAAAAAAGGGTGATAAAATCGTTTTTGGATACGCGATGCCGATAAATCGGTCTTATAAATGGTTTCGAGTCGCCACCCATTTTTTCGGCAATGGGACCGTTTTTATTTTAATTTTATTAAATGACTCCATTTTAAACCCAATTTTATTTAAGGCCGAATTATTTAAAGAAACTGGTCAGGCGTACCAAGTACGATTCTAAGTAAGGGAATTAGGTACGTCGGCCCGTTGGAAGCCGACGCCCGGAAAACCGGCCTCTTTTAACCTACGATTTCTAATTGATTTTATTTTAGAAAAGCCAATTATTTAAACCCAACCCGAACAAATCGAACCGAGTTCCTATGTGGAAAATTATTTAATCGTCCCAAATAAATTCATCAATTGCATCCATTCATAAATTAAGCATCACATCCATCATTCATCCACCATACATATCAAATAAAATTAAAAGACCCGCTCTTGCCTTATGGTTAAAGGCAGGCCACAAGCCGAGTTTAATAATATAATTAAAAGAAAATAACAAATATTAAATCTCAAAATACCATAATCACAACAGATTAATTGACTTGGTTTGATTAAAACTCAATTTGCCCATTATTGATCATTTTTCTGGATTAAGATTAAGAATCTATTTAATGAAATGAAATTAAGACAAAAAAAAAATAACCTGGGACTGGAAAACAGTCGCGTCACGCAACTGTTCTATGGAAGAACAGTCGTGTGGCGCAGCTCTTATCTTTTATTCTAGGATTTGTAATATTGCGTCACACAGCTGTTATATGAAGAACAGTCGCGTGACGGAACTCTAGTTATGGTCCTGTAGACTAGAACAGTTGCGTCACGCAGCTGTTCTATAAAGAACAGTCGCGTGACGGAACTCCTAGCTGCGTGACGGAACTGTTCGTGACTTATTAAATTTTCCTGGACACAAGAAGCCGAAGATGCATTCATAGCACTCAAACAGGCCATAACCACCTCCCCTGTGCTTGCTATGCCCGACTTCTCCAAGCCTTTCATAGTGGAAACTGATGCTTCGAAAACTGGGGTTGGAGCTGTCGTCCTTCAAGACAACCGTCCACTCGCCTATTTCAGTAAGGCAACCGGAGATCCAGCTCTATCTAGATCTGCCTATGAAAATGAATTGATGGCCCTTGTTCTAGCTGTCCGACATTGGAGACCCTATTTAATTGGTAGATGTTTTAAAATACTCAGACTTATTGATTATTCATTTACAGCGAAACATTAAATACAAATATAAAACAAAATATAACTGAGTACGCGAATAGCTGCGTCACACAGGTGGTCCAATCCAGGCTAAGAGCTTTTGGACATGAACAGTCACGTCACGCAAGTAGTAGCTGCGTGACGCGGCTGCTCTGGTCCGCAACTACCTTTCAAACCACTCTTTTCTACGTGTTCTTTTTATTAACAGTGATTAAAATCAACCCAGAAGAGTTCAACAGTGGGCAAACTTACGTTTTATCAATAATAAGTCAATTAAACACTATGAAAATGAGATTTTTAAGAGATAAAATGCTAGAAATGAAAAGGAAAAGTTAGAATCGTTACCTAGCCCTCAGATTTGAGGACTGCATGCACTGATATTAGTTTAGAGATAACTTTTCACGATCCCAGAAGCGTGATCACCAAGTTCTTTTACAAAAATAAATCATTTTCCTTTTTTTTCTTTTTCCTCTCTTTTCCTCTTCTTATCTTTTTGTATTTTTTTGATCTTAAACCTAAAATATCTATGACTTGATCTTCCTCAAGTTTACTCAGTTGAGTTCTTGAGAGAAAGCTCTAGTCGTTAATCAAAAACTTAATCTCAGAAGGTTATCTTTTTAGAGGAAATGAGAGCAAAAATGTCAAAAAGTCCTGTTTTTTACTGTAAAATGTTGTATTTATATGGGTAGGGCAATAGAGCATAGTCACGTCACGCAGGTATAAGCTGCGTGACGCACCTGTAAGCTGCGTGACGCGACTTACTTTTTCGTACAGTTGCCGCGTATCCATACAAACAGTGCGGGCCGTTGCACAGGCGCGCGCCAGAGGTGTTTGCCCTGTTAGAGCTGCGTGACGCGGCTAAGAGTGCCGTCACGCAGGTAATAGCTGCGTGACGCAACCCTAACGCGGGTCAGGCTCCTCTGGGTAGTTTGGTTCGATTTTTGGTTCAAACACTTTCGGTTTATTGTGATACCTTATCCCTTGTCCTCATATCATCATCGGGTCAAGTGGGGCATAAAATTACGCGTGAACAGTTTGCCCCCCCACTTTATCATTAATTGTATAAACAATTAATGTTAAAGTGGTCCATTGACGCGCCTTCTATCAGGCAATCACTCCCGAAGCTCGGTTTGATCGGCTTGGAAAGATGCTGAGTTAATCATCTGGACGCCTTCTCAGCTCAGTTTGATCGGCTTTGTTGGCTTCCATCAAATATGTGAATGAATTCAAAGCTCGGTTTGATTGGCTTTGAAAACACCTCCGAGGCTTAGTTTGATCGGCCTGAAGGATTTTGAATGTCTGGTCACCTTCTCAGCTCGGTTTGATCGGCTTTGTCGGCTTCCGTTGAATCTGAAGAGACATCCTTGAGGCTCAGTTTGATCGGCCCTAAAGACGCTGATTTGATGACAAAGTCTTCAAAGCTCGGTTTGATCGGCTTGGAGGACTTTGATCTGGCCACCTACTTAGCTTGGTTTGATTCGCTTTGTCGGCTCCAGTCAGTTTTGAAAAGGTATCTTCGAGGCTCAGTTTGATCAGCCCAAAAGACGTTGATTTTACCCTCGTCAACTTCGCAACTCAACATCATTGACTGGGGAAGAAATCCTGAACAGCTTCGCAATACATCATCACTAATCAGAAATTGAAATTGTCCTGATTAGCTTCGCAATGCACCATCACTAATCAGTAAGACCTATCGGCTTCGAAAAACCATCACCGGTTGGCCTGAAAAAATTGTTCACCAGAAGAAAAAGAGCAATATCCGTATGCAAACGAACCTTGCCTCTTGTTAGAAAAATATTGGAACATCACACGTTCCCATGCATTAATTATGAAAAAGGATTCGTATTAAGGCAAAAGGTTATACTTTTGCCCCCAGTCCGGAATTCCGGCCTAGGACCAAAAATATCCACCTTTGTAGGCATATTCTTAATTATTTTGCAAAAAATTTTAACAAAAATTTTGGCATAAATGATTTCGGCATAAACGATTTAACAGAGAATTTGTTATCTACGTTTTCAAGTATACCTTTTATGATATAGTGGTTGAAAGAAAACTTACCTGACGGTAATCTGGGCAATTTGATGCTCCTACCCCCTGTGCGGTGAGTAGACAAAAATTGCTGAAGTGTACGAGCCGCACATCGACGTCAAATTGTCGGAATGGACCGTTGTGGGCTTTTGAAGTGGGCCGCGTGGGCCTGTTGGGCTCAAAAAGAGATAACGGGCCCAATGTTCTTTTTGGGCTTGGGAGAGTGGGCTTGGGCCCAGCTTGCGTACTATAAGTATCTTCCTTCGTAACAAATTCAGTTTCACTCATTCACAAACCCTAAGCGATTGGAAATTCTCTGAACTGTTTAACCGAAAACGATGTCTCAGATTTCAAAAATCCCTGCTTCTACTTACACTCGGGAGATGGAGACCCTCGGGGCCCTACCCGATATCCCGAACTTTGACGGCGAACCGGTGCCGGTGAGCCGGAATCCGCTAACCCCTGGGACACGGCCGTTGCAGCTCCTTCCGTCGCTGGGTATGAAGTTCCCGGTGAGGTACGAGACGAGCCGGATGCGAGGCTTTCAGTCCGAGGTAAGTAAAAAAAAATTCCTTTCTCTTTTTTATGTTTTATTATTTTCACCGCTTTTGATCCGTAGCTGTAGCAATAGGACTATGTTTTTATGTTTATGCCTGCGTCAACAGTCGCGTCACGCAGGTAGGAGTTGCGTGGCGCAACTGTTCTTCCATGAACAGTTGCGTGACGCAGCTGTTCCTGTGTGAACAGTTGTGTGACGCAGCTGTTCGAGGCGCCAGAAACCCTAGCTTGCCTTGAACCTTAGAATCAACCCTTTTTATTGCGTTAGAACTTGATTTGTTGACATTCGATTATTGGTAGCTCTAGGCGACTTGATTCTGCCCTAAAAATTGTATGCTAACAACACAAACATAGTGAAATTAGGTTGAAATTGAATTACTGCGTACCTTCGACAGTTGCGTCACGCAGCTGTTCTTTGGAAGAACAGTTGAGTGACGCGACTGTTCGTCAACGAGGAAGAGTCTTGAACAGTTGCGTGACGCAGCTACCGAGATGCGTGGCGCGACTTCGTGGTTGCGTGGCGCATCTGTTCTTAGGGCAACATATTTCAAACAGTTGCGTGACGCAGCTGTGGAGTGGCGTGACGCGAGTGCTGAGATGTGCTACGCAGCTGTGCTTCTAAGTGCGCAACTTGGGCAAAGCTGCGTGATGCGACTGTGTGGACGCGTGACGCGGCTTTGTAGTTGCGTGACACAGCTATGGTTCAAACCGAAATTTGGTCTTTTTCATTTTTCCTGCAATAGAAGAAGATAAATAATTGTTAGTATCGTACTTATTGAAATTGAAATTTCTCCTTACAGGTTAATCTGGGCAAGGCCCGCTCGGGTGGATCGGCCACTGATGCTTCCGCTTTTTGGGACTTATTGGACCCTCCTATGCGAGCCCGGGTCATCGCCGCTGGCTTCGGGGATTATGCCGCAGGGTTACGCCGCACCCAGCCTCGTTTCCCGCCCGCTATGCGATATGCATTGATGGAGCGGTGGAATGACTGTACGCACACCTTCGTGTTCGGGTTCAGCGAGATGACTCTCACACCCGTGGACTATGCCGCCATCACAGGCCTTCACTTCGCTGGTCCGGCTCCCCCATTAGACGCTCGGTACCAGACGGCCACTCTTGGAGCTCAGCTAGTCCGTTCTCTGCTCGGTGTCACCACACAGACCCGGTACACCGTGCAAGGATGTATGTCCTATGAGATGGTCTTCCGGTTCTGGGCCGAGAGGATCAGGACCTGTTTGGAGGCTTGGAGGGAGTTGCCGGAGGAGGCCCGACCTGCTGCTCCTGCGTATACTCGGGAGGAGAGGGACCAGGCTGCTCGGTCCTTCTTGTTCTACATTATCTCATCCCAGCTGCTATGCACCTCCCAGAATAAAGGAGACCTGGCGGTGCTGGCATGTCTACGGGATCTGAGCCAGGTCGGGTCCTTCGACTGGGCCACACTCGGTTTGGCTCATCTCTATCACTGTCTGGGTGTCTGAACCCAGGGTAGCGGTGAGTCGAACTGGCTGTTTATCCGGCCTCTAGAGGTAACATTCTTTCACTCTTCAGCTTGTTATTTGTCATTCTCAATTGTTCAACTAACTGATGTCATCTCTTTTTCTGCTGCAGGTATGGTCCTACGAGTACTGTATCTATCCAGGCGGTTCGAGTGGCGACTCTCCGGTCGAGTCTAGGAGGATTCCCCGTTATCTGGCCCACTGCCGTCACACCTATGCCAGTGGCGAGGATCCCGAGTACTGGTGGAGCGTCCTTAATGACCGGGAGCTGTCCGACATAAGTACCAAAAGAAACTCTGAACATTTAGCTTATTCCTTTCTCCTTTTATTTTAATGCACAACAATTACTGATCTCTTATTCTTTTGTAGTTGTTCCTGACTCCGTGGGACTGCGAGGCCTGGAGGACATACCCGGGCCGGGAGGTGGCTGAGTTGCACACCTGGTCGAGGCTGCTGATGCGTGGATACTGGGCCGACCGGTACTTCCTCTGAGAGAGAGTTTTTGACACTCCAGTAGCTCCAGCACAGCGGAGGGTGCCTCATACCCCTCCTCGGCATATGTGTCTCCTGGAGGGCTTGACTCGGGAGGACTTGGAGGTGGAGTACAGGGGTTTCTCAGCGAACGATTTTCTGTCCGTCGGTGATTTCCCTTCTTACTTCGCCTCTCGGATGCAGGCGCGGCTTCCCGAGATTCTCGAGTATACTCAGGTGACCTTGCTGATCGTCTGCCTTATTTACTTTCATTACTATTTTCACTGTTTCAGATCACTGATACCATTGCTTTCTCTGTAACTTAATGCAGGAGCGGAAGACGCATAAGACTGCGACTCACTACTGAGCAGAGGCAGCGGCTGAGGCGGGTGGTGCGGCTGCTCCGGCTGGACCGGCCGGTGAAGTGTTGGGTGACGTGTCGTTCCCGCCGGACATGGAGGTGGTGCTGGACCCTGGTCTAGGCCTGGGATCGGGCATCGTCATTCCAGCTGATCTTCGGCAGGCTCCTCCTCCGGTGCAGCTGGACCCTGAGCACACTACACACGTAAGTTAGAAACGGAATTTACAAAGTTAGAAGCACTTTACCTGAATAGCTTTTTAATGGATGTTTCTTGTTTGCAGGTGCCGACCCAGAGGTATCAGGAGATCTGCCAGCAGTTCGGGTTTGCCCGATCCTACATCGGTCTGCTCTACTCTGATGTACATGAGCGGGTGAGTACAGTCTTCCTGTGTCTCATCCCTCTTCCTTATTATTTGTCTACCTTTCCATACACATTTTGGTTGTTTTACAGGACCTGGAGATAGTAGGCTGCGGAGGCATCAGTCTCGCCAGTCTAGCGCTGTGAGCCGGCTACAGGCGGAGGTAGAGCGGCTTCGGACGAAGCTAGAGGTTGAGGGCATCCCGTTCGATTCTTCTGAGGAGGATGAGGACGACTCTTCTTCCGATGATGCGCCACCGTCTCCACCCCCTGCGGCTGCTGCTGGTCCGAGCCGTAGGCGGCGGTAGTCCTGCTCCTTGTCTTATCCACTTTTGACATTTTTGAACACTTTGGATATTTAGTAGTATTTCATTATTTTTTGGATGGTTGAACAGTTATATCATTATTTTTATGATATTATTTATATTTTCACCACATTTTGCTTTAATTACTTTATCATATATATTTATGTTTTATCACTGCAAAGTCCTACTCCTGCAAAAACAAAACACAAACACAACACAAACACAAAATGGTGGTGTCCCATTTGTTCATATAAATGGTTCACCTCGTTAGCAGTCTATGGACCGATTTATTGTAAACTAATAAATAAAATAAAAATGGAATAAATAAATGAAGAATAAAAATAATGGATTTAAAATGAGATACAACAAATATCCATTACTAAATAGAAGTGGATCGTAGTACTTACTTGACAAGGCTGTTGATGCGGTCATAAAGATTCAACCTCTTTATTGTACCAGTCGTCTTTCTTATTGATCAATGCAGGTTTAAATGCTCATCAACCCAAGCAGTCCATGCGTGAATACCTCTCCAACTACTCTCGTTAGTGGACATTAAGTCTAGAGATGACGATGCTTCGCTCACTGGTCCCTCTAGTTTTTCTACAAATAGAACTTTCCCCTTCCTATCTCTTTCACATCCAGCCCTCAAAGCAAATCGGTTTCTCAGATAATCCGACTCTTTGTTCTCATGGCTTTTAGAAACCAAGTTTCGTCTTTTGTTCAATCCATTTCTGATGACCTATTTCAAAGACTTAAAACCTAACCATGGTTTCTTGTCTTGGCTCGTTGCACACTTCAATCCTAACACCATGATTTTCTAGTTTGAAGACGTTGAAATAACTCCGACCTATGAGGAACTATGTGCTGTGATGGACCATCATCCTGAACAAAATGAAACTCCGGCTCTACCGCCAGGTCCTAGGTATGATCTAGCTGAGATTGTGGCCCTGTGTCCGGTTTACCTCCCTGGTGGCATAAGTATGGATCAGGGTCTTCCTTTAGAGCCTTTTCTTAACAAGGTTCTGTCCATGGATGTGGATCCTTCTTGGATTCGAGCTTGTTGCTTCTTGTTGCTGAATGTGTATGTCATGAAGAACCGTCAACCCGGAATTGGAGATTTCCGACTTCTAACAGTTGTTCGTAATATGCAATTATACCATCGTACTGTCTTCATGATGATCATGGGAGAAACGATGTGCTGGGTAAGGGATATTGCCCTTCATATCACCAATTTCAATGTTCATCATCGCGGTTGTCCAATATTGCTGCAGGCTTGGGCTCTAGACAAGTTAAGCCTACTTCTCCCGGTCCTTGCTCGTTTGATTCCGACCTATGGTCCTGCCAACTTTCGGTCTCGGACTCGAGGACATTTTGACTTTGGGAGGATCAGGCTGGTCACTATTGGGAGCATGAATCTCAATTATGTGTTATACGCTAGTCTAGACCGTTCCATGGCCTATTTCCCAGACAGGATCAGCCGTCAATACGGTATGATACAGCACGTTCCCAGAATTTATAACTTCGAGAGTGGTCTCATGACGCTGCATCTGTTGGCCAATTTAGCTAATCGTTGGCGAAATCGAAATACCAGGTATTTAGGTGTAGGAGTGATGCAGGACACTGTGACACCTGAGTATGTGGACTGGTTTTTTGCCCCATGATGATGTTAAGTTCTGCAAGGATCGGTGTCTGATGGTAGCCCTTACTAAAATAGATGTTGTCATTGCTTTCTCTGTCCTCTTTTGAACTCGAGCTTTGAGCTCCTGTTTAATGTATCTGCTTTCTTTGAATCAATGAATTTGTTGTTTCTGCCTTTATTAATTCCTGCACACATGGACAACACCAGGCAACCGAACTTTTTCTTTCGAAATTATTCGTTGTGTTAATTATTTGGGCTTCCTAGCCCCATGAGTCAATAAAGAAATGCTCATAAAAATGAATTATTTGATAAAGATAAAAGCTTACACTGAGAAATAACAAAGAATGGGATGACTATTTTATTACCTGCATAAATCAAACAAAAAATAACAAATGTAACTCCTTTATGTATGCATGAACCAATATGCGTAGTAAGGTTTATTCAAGGTTTTATATTGATCTTTCCTTGGAAATCACTGAGAAAATGGCGCTCGTCCCTCTGATCAATGTCTTAGGGGATTTCATTGTTTAGGCGGGACCAACAGCCATAAAAGTTTAGACCAAGTGAGTCGATCTTTGTTTAAATAAGTAGAGAGGAGAGGTCTTGTACTCTTTGGCCACGACCCCGGAACAAAAGAAAAATTTTGAAATTCAAATCCTTTATTGATCTTACTTCTTTTCAACATTATACAGAAGTGAAAGGGATTTATTTTAATACAATGGTCATTTGCTCTAACTATTCGATTTCCTATTCTCCTTCGAGTCAAGTTGATGACATTGATCGATCAATCACACATTTGTCACGAACGCATGGCATGGATTCTGCATTTAAACTAAGCACCACGCGTTGATCCCGAAAATTTTGTTTTATTATCATTCTTATTCATGCTCTAACTTTTGCCTAGGCCGCCCTTTCGGGTTTTCAACCTAGCGAGCTTAATTTTTGCCTAAGCCGCCCTTTCGGGTTTTCAACTTAGCATTTTTTTTTTAACCGAAACCATCATTTCAGACGTAGAATCTTTTCATTTGGTCTTGATTGACAATTCGATTGACAGGCTCTCCTTCTATGGTGATTAATTCAGCAGCGCCTTTTGCTAGTAAATTGTGAACTTTGAACGGGCCATGCCAATTGGGCTTAAATTTCCCACCAGGATGATGTTGGGCTTCATGGTCTAATAACCTGATCAACACCAAATCTCCGTTCTTTAAGGCCCTTGGATGTACCCGTTTGTTATAGAAACGAGCAATCCTCCTTTTTCTCATCTGATCCTGGAATCGAGCATTCAGTCTTCTTCCGTCTAAGAGCGCCAAATCTTCATACCTCTTCTTGACCCATTCCTCTTCAGTCAGACTAGCTTCTACCAAAGCCCTGAGAGACTTCTTTTCGAGCTCTATCGGTAACACTGCCTCCATTCCATATACAAGTTCGAAAGGAGAGGCTCCATTTACTGATTTGAAGGTAGTACGATGCCCCCAGAGCGCGAAAGGAAGTTTCTCAGCCCAGCTTCTGTACCTTTCACACATCTTTGACAGGATTCTTTTGATCTCCTTATTCGCAGCTTCAACCGCGCCATTAGCCTGAGGGCGATAAGGAGAAGAATGGTGATGCTCAACCTTATATCTATGAAGCAACTGGCCAACATCTGCTTGGAAATGACAACCATTATCTGTAACTATGTGATGGGGAACACCGTAGCGACAAAAAATGTTCTGTTCAATGAACCTAGCCACATGCTTGGCGGTTAAAGTTTTATAAGATTGAGCTTCGATCCATCTAGAGAAGTAGTCAACTGCAACCAATATATAATGATGACCATTCGACGCTACAGGTGAGATTTTGCCGATGACGTCTATACCCCATGCGGAGAAAGGCCAGGAAGGAGTTGTCGGATGGAGTTCAACAGTAGGTAAGTGGCTTTTATTGTCATGGTATTGGCAAGCTTTGCAATGACGCACATACTGAACACAGTCACCTTCCATCTGTATCCAGAAATAACCCTGCCTCATGATTTTTCTTGTTAGGCTCATGCCGCTTAAATGAGTACCGCAAACTCCTTCATGCACCTTCCTCATTATGTCTTCTCCTTCTTTCTTGCTCATGCATCTTAGCAACATCCCATCCCAAGTTCTTCTATAGAGTTCACCATCGGCTAAAACATAATTCAAAGCCATTTTTTTGAGAACTGCGCGGTCTTCTTTTGTAGCATCATCAGAAAAGGTACCATCTTCATATACCTCAGAATATCCGTGAACCATGGTTCTTCCTCCCACTCTACCTGGTTAATAAAATGTTCTTTGTAGCACGGGATATTAGCTGCGATAATGATAAATGGCTTCTTCGGAACTTTACTCAAATCCTGCCAAGCCAACGCTAAGTTTGCCAAGGCATCTGGAATTCTGTTATAGGTTCTTCCTATGTGAGTAAAAGTGATCTTGTCGAATAGTGCTGCTTTCTTCAACAAGTACTCAACATAGGGCTTCAGCCTTTCTTCCTCTACTTTCCATCTTTCATTGGCGTGTTCAATAACCAAGAGAGAATCTCCTATCACTTCGACCTCCTTAGCGCCAGATGCAAGGAGAGCTTCCATCCCCATGATGCATGCTTCGTATTCCGCCATGTTGTTAGTGACCGGGAACAACAGTCTCTTGCATATCGTGGTAACCTCGCCGTTAGGTGCTTCTATCACAATACCAGCTCCGGCTCCATTTCTGTTGGCCGATCCATCAAAGTACAATTTCCAAGCTCCTGTTTCGATACTCAGCAGGTGTTCATCTGGAAACTCCAATTCCCAAGGTTCATCACTTGTAATTGGATTCTCTGCCAAGAATTCTGCTACAGCCCAGCCCTTGACCGTTTTCTTTGTTACAAAGTCCGCATCCACACTAGACATCTGAATCAACCATTTAGACAACCGTCCCTCTAAAGTAGGCATTCTCTGCAGATACTTCAGAGGATCAATTTTGGAGACAAAAGTGACCTTGAAGGAATCAAAGTAAGGTCTTAACTTCTTTATCGACCATACTACTGCCATGCACGTTTTCTCTATCAGATTGTACTTCTCTTCGATAGGCAGTAGTTTCTTGCTAATGTAGTAGATTGCCTTTTCTACTCCAGCGGCATCCGGCTGTACCAACATTGCTCCAACTCCTGTATCTTCTATGGACAAATACAAGATTAGAGGTTCTCCTGGTCTAGGTGAACTAAGCACTGGTGGATTCATCAAGTATTTTTTTATGTGATCAAGGGCTTTTTGGCAATCCTCATTCCACTTAACTGGCTGATTCTTCTTTAGTAGTTTGAAAATTGGAGCACAAGTGATGGATAATGTAAAACCCGCCGCCCAGTCCCGAGAGACCCGACGGCGGATGTCACATTCGGTGCCGGAGGCACCGTCTTAACCTATAAATCATGAATTATAAGTGATTTAGTATTCACAAGTTTAGCAAGTAGTAATCTACATTTTTTTTTATGATTTGGGAGAATCCTACAGAAAAACTGCAAGAGTTTTCCCCGAAAAATAGAAGTCGCCAAACAGGTGAATACAAAACACTCCTAAATTCAAATTCCAAACAACACAATAACACTTTTCTAATTTCATAACTACAACATTTTCGTATGCATCAATTAGATACATTTAGTTAAACATATTACTTTGAATGTTCTACACAATAAATAAGTTCCAAGTTTATCTTCCAATAAATACTCCCAATTAATTTACAATAGTAGACTTAAGGTATAAATTACATAATAGAGTCTCCAAAATGGACTACTTATACATGCCATAATACCTGGTTACATAAAACACTAATCAACTACCAAAATATCGCTTCAGCTCTGATGCTACTCTTCTGGTCTTCAAACAGCAAATACAGACTTCAACCTACGTGTGATAAAATCAACGCTCTGAGTATAAAACTCAGTGATACTCATAAAACACAACAAACCAATGTTGCGATGGCAACACACTTAAAATAGAAATTTTCAGCAAAAGATTTACAATCATAAAATCATTAACGCTTCAGCATACATGTACATTTATAGCAAAAGAATATTAACAGAATCTTACTAGTTACTTCTTAAAAATCATGTACCGTACTATCTTATTTGAAACATGTAATCATTTATTTCCAAACCCAGGTTTACTACCTGAAAAATATTTTTATTTTTTTTTTACAAGGGCTCATCTACACTTAGGAGAAAAAGAAGCAGATAGGTTTTCAGAACAGATTCAGAATGGCCTTAGGTCTCCAACAGATTCAGAACATATAGAGCGCGTCCGCCCTAACAGAACAGAAGACACCCACGTGTCTAGCATATGATCATAGCTTCTTATCAGAATGGCATCAAATGCCGAGCATGCTCATCAGACAGAATAAAATCAAATCACGCATCAAATTCACACCAAGTATATTAGAGCCCAAAATCCATTTTTTTTTATTCTTATTTTTATTCTGAATTTCCATTACTCATAAAATTTATTTTCTGTAGTATTCATAAAACTACAATGAAAACTGAATTTAAACTGAATTCATTCATGAAACTTCTCATACTTAAACAAAATTACTTAACATAGGAAATTTCCAGCATAAAAGCAATCTTGACCTTTGCTGAGTTTTTAATATATAACTGGAGTTATATATCTCCAAATTGAATGAAATTAGTTTCATTAGAAAGATAAGACACAGTTATACAATTGTTATGAAGGAACCATAACCCAGATCAATCTGTCAGATAGGCAAAATAAGATAGGAACACAGACTAATAGGCCAGACCGGATTCAGCAGAACCAAAGTCTACTGTTTATCAAATTCCTCCCTAACCAGACACTCAAATTAAACCAATCAAAAACCTGGGAAATCTCAAGACACAGGGAAACAACTCTCATGAATAACTCAGCACCTAATATTGCCATTATGGTGGTCAAACTGGGCACTCAATCTATTGCTGCATGTGGTCTGTTACAACAGAGTCAGTTTAGGTATTTTAGCCATAAGTAGAGCTATATATATCTAAATTGGAAACAAGAGGATGGGTTGGAAAGCTAAGAAGTAGACCTACAACTTTCATGAAGGACTCAAATACAGAGGGAAAATAAAACGAATAGAAAAACAGTCCTTAAACACACCCATTAACACATTTTCCCTTGGTACATTCTGCCACTCTTGGAAGAAGAAGAGAAAAATATTTTCTTCATAAATTCAACATATAGGTAAGCTTAGAAAACACTCAAGAACACATTTATACAATCAAATTTCAACCATCAAATCATTTCATACCAAATCCCCAAATTTTCACAAAGTAGCACAAACTTCACAAAATAAAAAATTGAAGTAAGTTAAGTGTGCTTATGAACACAAACCTTCAAAACAACTTGGTTCAAAGCTCCTTAAACTTTGGTCTTGCCTTTATCTTTGTTAGAAGGCTCTCCACCCTCTACATGTAATAAGCTCAAAATCAAAACAAAGAAAACAAAGAAAAGAAGAAGTTGGAGCATGATTAAGTATGTATATGCTAAAAGAAAACTCTAAATCCAAAAATAATGAAGTTTACTTCACCTAAGTAGGAAGTCTCCAAATTCCTTGAAATTAATCCCCAAAACCACTTCTCAAGCTTTAATCTCTAGATTTTCTTACTTTATTCAAGGTAAATGGAGTGAATTTGGTGAATTATTCAAGTAGAAAATGGAGAAAACAAAGAGAAGAGAAAGAGAGGCTAAAGGTGAAATGGAAGAGAAGAAGATGAAGTTCACGTTAGATGGAGAGGAAGAGGAAGAAAAATATTGCTCAAATAATGGAGTTGACTAAAAGGGTAGTTTGGTCTTTTTACCAATATTGGATGGCTAGGATTGAATGTAAATCTAATCTAATGGCTACAAATATTCTCCAAATTAAATTCCTTCAAAATACTATATAACACAACAAAATTCTCAAATTTACTCCATAAAAATAATTTCTCTAATTTTGTTAATTAATATAACACCATTTCACATTTAATCCATACAACTATTGCCTCATTTCCTTAATTAATATCACACCTTAAGTCACTACTCACTAATTCTCTAAAATTCTCCAAAAATATTCATTACCTACTGTCTACCCATAAAAACCATGCATGCATGCTCCAAAAATGTGATATAAAATATTAACCCTATCTAATAATTTTTTTCGGACCAAAATAATATTTATTCCCGGACCAATGATACTATTCACAGACCGGTAACTTACTATTTTAGACACAGAAAAATGGGGCGTTACAGATAACCTCGAAATAAACCTGCTGATATACTGAATTTTACCCAAGAAGCTTCTCACCTAACGTTCTGTCCTTGGCGGTTCCATATCCTGAATGGCCTTTATTTTGTCTGGGTCAACCTCAATCACGTTAGGTCCTACAACGAAACCTAGCAACTTCCCTTTTGTTACCCCGAATACGCACTTCTTGGGATTGAGTCTCAAGTTATACTGCTTGACCCGTGCGAAGAACTTCTCTAGCATCTCCGCATGTTCTTCCTGCGTTTTTGTCATGATCACCATGTCATCTACATATACTTCCAACCCTTTATGGATCGTATCATGAAATAATGTTGTAGCCATTCTCTGGTATGTTGCCCCGGCGTTCTTCAGTCCAAATGGCATTACCTTATAGCAAAAGGTTCCAAAATCCTTGGTGAAGGCCGTCTTGTGCTTGTCCACTAAGGCCATCAGTATCTGGTTGTATCCGGAAAATCCGTCCATGATAGAATAACATCCCATTCCGGCGGCACTGTCGATTAAGACATCTATGTGCGGAAGTGGAAAGTCATCCTTAGGCGAGGCTTTGTTCAAGTCTCTGTAATCAACACACTCCCTTATCCTCCCATCTTTCTTCAGCACTGGGACTATATTAGCCAACCATTCCGGATAGTGAACTACTTCTAAGAATCCCGCGTCCAACTGCTTCTGGACTTCAGCTTTAATTTTATCTTGCCACTCTGGTCTGACTCTTCTCCTTTTCTGCTTTACTGGCTTAACATCCGGATCAGTAGGAATGAAATGCTCTGCTATTGATCTGTCGATTCCTGGCATGTCCGCATAGCTCCAGGCAAATACCTCTAAATTTCTTCTAATGCATTCTTGAAGATCCTGTTTGAGCTCAGGTTTAATGTCTGATCCGATTTCGATTATTTTAGGATCTTTAGTGGTGCTCAAATTAAATGCAAAATGATGCAATGCATTTATGTCAAATATGCGAGTGGTATAATCAATGTCATGAACGTGACAGTCAGGAAAACAAGAAAACAAATAGTCAAAGTTCACTTCCATTGATTGAAATAAAAGAGGAAAACCATCCATAGTGTTCTCAAAACAAGGATCAGAAAAACAAAATACAGGATTAGTTGCTTGTTCAATACATTCATTACAAGAGTTTTTTATTGCCTGAATTACTTCATCGGCATCTCCGCCTTCTTCTTCTTCCTCCGGGGGAGCTTCTATCTTTTCTTCTGCCAGCTTCATCTTCAATACCTTCCTCTCTGCCTCTTCAGCATCTTCAGCGGCTAAAACTGACTGGAGGATCCACGCCTTGGCCTTTTACTCTTGCACCAGCTTGGAAGCTTCATCCCCAATCCCCAAAAAGTCTTCAAACTCAGATATCCGCTTTGACTGCTCAGATTCGGTGCTTGCTTCTGTCATACACACCATAAACTCGGTTCCATCCACCAACTGTTCCAAGGAAGGTTCGGGTGACCTGATCAGCTTCTCCTCATAATCGGTCATGAATATCTCCAAGCCGGGATAGGTCTTCCCCCTACTCTGAAATTCTCCTTCAGCTTGTGGAACAAAGAAGATATGATTCACATTCGACCCTCTGATTGGAGACCGAACCTCATATTTTTCTTTCTTTCTATTTTCAGAGTAGCCCAATCCGCGCTTGTCTTGCTGTCCCAATGCCGATGAGAGTGGTTCAAACATTCCTTGCAGCTCCCGGCCCAAGCCTTTGCCGTACTGCCAATTCATCTTCTTCATCATCTTCCTTGAAAAAGGACTCATCCTATTCATTGCACTTTTGCTCTTGGTGGTGGGCGCATCAATCACTGCCACCTGAAAACCCGATAACGGTACCGCCAGCTCTAAGCCTTCCACTGTTGCTATACTCAAATCCTCTTGCGCATTGACTGTCACCACATCTGTACCCCACAGAATTTTTACTTTTCTGTGCAAAGTGGATGGAACTGCACCTAAAGGGTGGAGCCAGGGTCTTCCTAACAAAAGAGCATAGTTGGCTAAAATGTCAAGCACAACCACGTCTACCCAGCTTTCCACTGCCCCTGTGGATATCTTCGCTTTAAAGGTCCCTTTTGCATTCCTCATGGTGTTGTCATAAGCTTTGACCACCATATTTGATGGCTCAAGTTCAGACTCTTCAATTTTAAACTTAGACAGCATCTTCAACGGGCATACACACAGTGCTGATCCATTATCCACCATCACGTTCCGGGTATCACGTCCGTTGACGGCAATCTAAATATACAGTGGCTTACAGTGGTTTCTTCCTTCTGGTGGGAGGTCCGAGTCAAAGAAAGTGACCTCGCCTATTCTTCGTTGTAGCATGTTGATCATATCAACACTTTGAATCCGAGCCGGCACCCTGACAAAAGTCATAGCTTCAAGTAAAGCTTCTCTATGCTCCTTAGACGCTATCAGTAAGTCCCATATTGAAATATCGGCTCTTGTTCTTTATAACTGACTCAATGCCGAGCTGGCGGTCACCCCACTAGGTGCCTTATTTTGACTGCTTTCTCCAACCTCGACAGTCTTCTTTTGCCCTTTCACTATCTCCTCCTCTTTCTTTTTCTCTTTCGGCTCCTCTCTGCCTTTCTCTGTCATTCTCTTCTTTGTTCCATCAACAACAACCTCTTTTCCCTTAGCCTGCACATTGCTCTCGGGATTGTATATTCGCCCGCTCCGGGTCAAGCTCTGAACACCTACCTCATTCACTTCCTCTTCACTGCTGTAGTACCACTGTTCTTCTTGGTTGGCTAAGCTCTTTTGAATTGCAAGCTGGAGCTGTTCATCTTCATCCTCCGGCACATCACCCACCTGCACCGTGATGCTTTTCTCGATCTCGATCTTTACTGGCACCTTCTCTTCCTCATCGCTACTGCAGTCATCCCATATGTTCAACATTGCGCACATCCGCTCTTCCCATTCCGCTTCTGCCAATACCACTTCTTCTGGCAATCCACTCCCAATTGCATTGACTGATCCCCCCGCCTGAGTCTTACGGGATGGATAATTATATTGATATTGGGGAAGCGGGTTGTTCTTGGTACTTGGCTTGCTCTTATCGGAAGGCTTGGTAATCTTCCCACTGTCAATCAAATCCTAAATATCGTGCCTCAATTTGAAACATTCGTCAGTTGAATGCCCTTTGCACTGATGATAATCACAATTTCGGTCCATATATCTCCCTCGCACGGGCTTAGTCGGGTCGACTGGCAGCTTCGACAGCACTCCATTCTTGATGAATGATCTTAGCACTGTGCTCAAAGGTCTTCCCAAATCGGTGAATTCTCTTCTGGCTCTTTCATTAACTGCCCCCACTATGGCATTACTGTTCCCTGACTGGTTCTGATTACTACCTCCGGCACCTTTGTCACTATAAGAAGTCCGGTAGTTGCCAAACCCTCTATTCTTCTTCTTTTTTTCCTTGTACAGCTCCTCGATGTTTAAACCAGCGCTTTGAACCAAAGCAAAATCAGTGAGAGGCTGGGTTAACATCCTTTCCTTAAAGAACGGCAATAGGCTCCTACTGAAGATTCTGATCAGCTCTTTGTCTTTTGGCCTTGTCTGAACTCTATACAACTTAATTCTCCATCTCCTGTAGTAGTCGGAAAAGCTCTCATCCTTCCCCTATCTTAAACTTTCCAAGTCACGCAAGCCGAACTCATCACTCTCGTCGGTCTTGAAGTGCTTAAGGAAAGCGGTCTGCAGCTTGATCCAATTCTTCTGAACCTCCTCATCTAGACCATCATACCACCTCCGATAGTCTCTGTGTAGAGTTTGCGGGAATGCACGCAGAACATCTTCCTCATTATACCGGTTCATCTGAGAGACTCGTAGAAATTCGGACAGGTGGGAACGAGGATCATTGTCCCCTTCAAATATGGTATGCTTGAAAGTCTTAAATGAGGCAGAACTGGTTAGGTGCAAAACATACTCGGTTATGTGAAAGTTGGTGACCGGGTCTTTTTCCTTTACTGCAGCCATTTTGTCAAACCTTTCTCTCAGTTCGGCAAGTTGCTTGAGCACATCATTCTCGACAGGGGTAGTATTTCCCATAGAGGTCTGATTATCTGATACAGGATCTGGCATTTGCCTCTCTTCAACCATAGGTTGGCTGCTAGAAGGGGGAGTAGCTTGGTTTTGGGCCCTATCTTGAGCGAGAGCTGCGGCCACAATCTGAGCAATGGTCCTTATTTGAGCCTGCGAAAATCCGAGCTCTCCCCCTATATCATCTGCCATTTCTACTGAATCTGAGTCGGGTTCTGAATCCGATGAACTTGAATAGCTCACTGAACTAACCGGAACAAACTTGGGGATTGGGGATGTTCTGACTAGACGCTGACTAGGATGTCGATTCCAAGTTCTCGAAGTGGTTTCCCGGGAAGGATCAATTCTGACAAAAAATTTCTGAGTTAAAGGGGGTCCTGTATGTATGCATGCGAAAATGAAAGCACATAGTATGAGAAATGCATTTCTAATGTGCTAAAGTCAGCATGGAAATAAGATCTCGATTTCAACAACTGGACCAAAAATTCGGTGTGAATAATATGACAATAACTTATCTTGTATTTAAACATTTCGAGCATTATCTGTCGTTGACCGTTCCTTTTGGATTTACGATCAACTATTTTCTCTCAAATCCCTAACTTTTGCCTCGGAATGAAAGAATTTCCGAGCGGGATTTTATTTTTGCTATTTTATTTTTCTTGTATCCTTACTTTTTGCCTTGGAACATATGGTCCCAAGCAGGATTTTCATTTTATTTTGTTACAAAATTCTGTAATCTCTCACTTATTTTCAGATAATGCAAGAAATGTAAAAGTACAAAGGAATCACAACCCCCTTATATCTCCCTTTTCTTTTGGGTATTGATTCACTATAAGTGATTGCACAATATTATTCAAAACAAATTTGAAGTCCAGTCTCAAGATCAAGGTCAAATGTCCATACCGAACATTGGCTCTTATTAATGCATGGCTGAAAAAGAAAATGTTACGTGATGCATGAATGTCACAACATATGTACAGTTTATATTAAGCAGGGGAACGGGAGTTGGGAAATGCATGCTTCCAACCTTATTTCTCCCACACACGGATTCCGTTGGTATAAATTCCGACATCTATTTCCTAGGAACTGGTCTAATCTTGACAACCAACAAGGGGTTTTGAGATTGACGATATAAACTCTCGGAAAATGAATGCGGCACAACAACAGCAAACAGAATCAGGTGTACCTTAGGGGAAGTAACTAAGGCTTTTAACTATGTGGATTGGCTTTAGTCTTATTGGGCTGAACAAAGTCTGGGTTCCGCAAACAGGATTTAGGCTTTGTTGGGCCTACTCCTTTAACGCACCTTTGAGGTACTAGGCTTGCGGTTGGTAGTAATATTAATTCTCGGATGGATACACCTAAAACGCGAGGTTTAGGCTAGATCCACCGCCAAACTTAACACCAGTACCGAAGGGTGATACGGGTAGAATAAGGTGAGAAGCAAGGAATGCGAATGAATGCAAAAAAAATCCTAGAAAGAAAAAGGAAAGAAATTAAACACATATGGACGATTAACAATTTTCCATCGGCTTTTCTAACCAATTTTATTTAGAAATAGTAGGCTTTTAGAGTCAATTCCTAAAAGCAACCACTAATTTATTAAAAATAACCGGGGATTAATGGGTGCATAATCCCCAGCAGAGTTGCCAAATTGTTTTCGTCGCAATCCCGAACCCCGGAAGGATCTCGAAAAACGTCTTTTTATTTTATTTTGTTTTTATTTTTTAAAAAAAAAAGGATGATAAAATCGTTTTTGGATACGCGATGCTGATAAATCGGTCTTATAAATTGTTTCGAGTCGCCACCCATTTTTTCGGCAATGGGACCGTTTTTATTTTAATTTTATTAAATGACTCCATTTTAAACCCAATTTTATTTAAGGCCGAATTATTTAAAGAAACTGGTCAGGCGTACCAAGTACGATTCTAGGTAAGGGAATTAGGTACGTCGGCCTGTTGGAAGCCGATGCCCGGAAAATCGGCCTCTTTTAACCTATGATTTCTAATTGATTTTATTTTAGAAAAGCCAATTATTTAAACCCAACCCGAACAAATCGAACCGAGTTCCTATGTGGAAAATTATTTAATCATCCCAAATAAATTCATCCATTGCATCCATTCATAAATTAAGCATCACATCCATCATTTATCCACCATACATATCAAATAAAATTAAAAGACCCGCTCTTGCCTTATGGTTAAAGGCGGGCCACAAGCCGAGTTTAATAATATAATTAAAAGGAAATAACAAATATTAAATCTCAAAATACCATAATCACAACAGATTAATTGACTTGGTTTGATTAAAACTCAATTTGCCCATTATTGATCTTTTTCTGGATTAAGATTAAGAATCTATTTAATGAAATGAAATTAAGACAAAAAAAATAACCTGGGACTGGAAGACAGTCGCGTCACGCAACTGTTCTATGGAAGAACAGTCGCATGGCGCAGCTCTTATCTTTTATTCTAGGATTTGTAATAGTTGCGTCACGCAGCTGTTATATGAAGAACAGTCGCGTGACGGAACTCTGGTTATGGTCCTGTAGACTAGAACAGTTGCGTCACGCAGCTGTTCTATAAAAAGCAGTCGCGTGACGGAACTCCTAGCTACGTGACGGAACTGTTCGTGACTTATTTAAAATACTCAGACTTATTGATTATTCATTTACAGTGAAACATTAAATACAAATATAAAACAAAAAATAACTGAGTACGCGAACAGCTACGTCACGCAGGTGGTCCAATCCAGGCTAAGAGCTTTTGGACATGAACAGTCGCGTCACGCAGGTAGTAGCTGCATGACGCGGCTGCTCTGGTCCGCAACTACCTTTCAAACTACTCTTTTCTACGTGTTCTTTTTATTAAAAGTGATTAAAATCAACCCAGAAGAGTTCAACAGTGGGCAAACTTACGTTTTATCAATAATAAGTCAATTAAACACTATGAAAATGAGATTTTTAAGAGATAAAATGCTAGAAATGAAAAGGAAAAGTTAGAATCGTTACCTAGCCCTCAGATTTGAGGACTTCATGCACTGATATTAGTTTAGAGATAACTTTTCACGATCCCAGAAGCGTGATCACCAAGTTCTTTTACAAAAATAAATCGTTTTCCTTTTTTTTCTTTTTCCTCTCTTTTCCTCTTCTTATCTTTTTGTATTTTTTGATCTTAAACCTAAAATATTTATGACTTGATCTTCCTCAAGTTTACTCAGTTGAGTTCTTGAGAGAAAGCTCTAGTCGTTAATCAAAAACTTAATCTCAGAAGGTTATCTTTTTAGAGGAAATGAGAGCAAAAATGTCAAAAAGTCCCGTTTTTGCTGTAAAATGTTGTATTTATATGGGTAGGGCAACAGAGCATAGTCGCGTCACGCAGGTATAAGCTGCGTGACGCACCCGTAAGCTGCGTGACGCGACTTACTTTTTCGTACAATTGCCGCGTATCCATACAAACAGTGCGGGCCATTGCACGGGCGCGCGCCAGAGGTGTCAGCCCTGTTAGAGCTGCGTGACGCGGCTAAGAGTGTCGTCACGCAGGTAATAGCTGCGTGATGCAACCCTAAGGCGGGTCAGGCTCCTCTGGGCGGTTTGGTTCGATTTTTGGTTCAAACACTTCCAGTTTATCGTGATACCTTATCCCTTGTCCTCATATCATCATCGGGTCAAGTGGGGCATAAAATTACGCGTCAATAGGTAATAACGAAACTCTGCCCATTTAATTTCAGCATTTTGTGCATATTCTCTTCTACTCTAAACTCTAATTAAATAACTGCATTCACACCATCGTCATCTTGGCAGCAAATTGCCTTAAGTAAATAAGTTTAGGCTAAAATGCCCGGTTAATCAATAATCGTGGTATTAATGCTAAAACTCCGAACATATTGGCTAAAGTGCCTAGTTAATTAATAACTACGGTGTAATCGCCTTTATTTCGAACAGTTCGGCTAAAAGTCCAATTAATCAATAATTGTGGCTAAAAGCCTTAATCAATCACGTTTTGGCAACAAATTGTCTACAGTTTAATCAAACTCGGGAGGGGGATAAGGGACAGAATGGCAGCCTCTTATCTGAAGGTCAACTCTCTCGCCCAAGTAATATCATCTCAAGACGGGGTGCGATAGGACAACTCTCCACCGAGACAAGGCATCTGATCGCTAGAAGTGGGGATCGGCCTGAATCCAACTCTGTAGACGGGCAGTCATCGCCCCCACCTCAACCTATGAAAGATGCAGATGTGTTAAATAAATCCTTTTCATTTAATTTAAGAATTGCTAAAGCACTTACCTGCTCCAGAGTGCAAGTGTCAAAAAAGGTCCTTAGATCCCTCAGCGATTTTTTACGCCGAATGGTATGAAGGTTTGATCGGTACCATCTCCAAGCCAAAGGCACCAAGCCCAAGATCAGCACGAATGAGCTCCGGGCGAGTATATGGGAAGTACTCGAATGCCCAAGTCTGCAAAAAAAAAAAAACAAGAATCAATGAGGAAAAATCAAGAATAACAAACAGAAAGACACAAAAAGGGGAATGTTCTTTACATTACCTCCCAAAAGTAGTAAGTCCCACTGACTTTACAGTGGTGCCGACTCAGATCGCACATGTCATCATACATACGGCTAAAAATAGCCCCGGCCCAGTCATACTCCTGAAGGTGGGCCAGATCTTCCAAGCTTTTCAAAATGGAAGGGTTGAATTTTTCCTTCCTATTGGACCAGAAGGTCGAAGCAAAAAGTAGCAGCAATGTGAATCTGGCCACCTGGGTAGCTGTCAGGTCTCCCTGTCTGAATCTAGCATATATATCAAGGGCTTGGAGGGACAGCCAGTGTCTGGAAATGCTCAAAACTGGTGTGGAAGAACTTGGCCTGACAATCCGAGGCAGGTCTATCCCGATCAGCTCCAACATCTGGTCCGAGGAGATCTTTGTCCTCCAGTCATCATATAACTCGATCGCCCGAGTGCCAAAGGGGATCCCAGAGATCACAGAAAAGTCTGTGGGGTTATTGTCAACTCGCCCCAAGAAAAGTGGAAGGTATTGGTGGCGTCCCACCATCTCTCGGCCAAAGCACCCAGTAATTCTTTGTGGCTGCTCCGACCCACGTCAAAATGCCTCAGGTAGTCCAGATGGGACGGGCTAATGATCGCTCCAACCGGGTTGTTGTGGTCGAATATCTCGACTGAAATTTCGGCCACGGAGGTCTCACCCACATCCAATCTAATATAGGGGTCCTAAAAGGTAAAGCAATCTAAGAGTTATTCTCGGTTCCTTACTAAGGATAATATCTTAGTTCTACCCTAGCATGCATACTAATAAAACAGTAAAATACAAAAAAAAAAAATAATAATAAAGGAGGAAGTAAACTTACCTGGGCATAGATACCAGTCACGGAAGCGTGGGTGTCTGCGTCCGCTGTAAGATCGGTGTCTAGGGAAATTCCCAAAGACTCCAGAAAATCCCCGTCGCTGCTGTGACCTGAAGAAGTCATTGAGAAAAATGATGAGAGAGTTGAGAGGATTTGAGAGAAATCTTTGAGTTGGATAGTTAAAAATGAATGTAAAAGTGAAACTTCAGCTATTTATAAGGAAAATAGCCAAAAGGCGGGTCTTCTGGACGCGTCCGATTCTCGCTTTCAAAATTTATTTTTCAGACAACCACCGACTCCCATAAATCATTTTTATGGTTGCCGGTGGAGGGCAACTGTGAATACTCTAATTTTGAGGCTCAAAAAGCCTGTTTTCCCAGACTGCAAACAGTCCGGCCGGACCGGAGGCCATTCGAAAAATTCATCGAAAGTATGCCAATATGGTACTTGAAACGTCCGAAAAATTACGAGGATCGCAGAACTGATCCCGGAATATTTTTTGGAGGTACGGAACTCCCGACAAAGCCTTTGGAACGAAAAACTAGTGAGTGGACAGCAGCCGCCGTCCGCGGCGGCGGCGCCCGCCGTACGCGGTGGCAGCAGTCGCCCTCCGGCCTGGTTTTTCCTATAAGAACAGCCCCGAATCGACAGTTTTACATACTCGGTCTGTGTTGACGGACGCTCTCTTCTCTCCTACGCTCCTTGCGGTTCTTCTACTGCTTTTCTGCATTTAGTGTAGGCTTTTTTACTCTGCTGTTGTGATATTTGGTCGCTTAAATTGAATTAATTTTAATTAGTATTCCCCAAACAAGGAGCTTAATCTGGAATTTTCAAACTGAAGCTAAGAAGCGGCCGCCGATTAACTCAGGTAATAACGTAACTCTGCCCATTTAATTTCAGCATTTTGTGCATATTCTCTTCTACTCTAAACTCTAATTAAATAACTGCATTCACACCATCGTCATCTTGGCAGCAAATTACCTTAAGTAAATAAGTTTAGGCTAAAATGCCCGGTTAATCAATAATCGTGGTATTAATGCTAAAACTCCGAACATATTGGCTAAAGTGCCTAGTTAATTAATAACTACGGTGTAATCGCCTTTATTTCGAACAGTTCGGCTAAAAGTCCAATTAATCAATAATTGTGGCAAAAAGCCTTAATCAATCACGTTTTGGTAACAAATTGCCTACAGTTTAATCAATCACGTTTTGGCAATAAATTGCCTACGGTTTAATCAATCGCTTTTGGCAACAAATTACCTATAATTCAAATAACCACCTTTTGGCGACAAATCGCCCAAATATCACCTTTTCTTTGGCAATAAATTGCCTAAATTACATATCATCTTTTGGCACGAATGCCTTAATCATTTTGGCGACAAATCGCCCAACAAAACCCCTTTGGCACAAATGCCCTTAATCATTTTGGCGACAAATCGTCTAACCAATCTTTGGCAACAAAATTGCCTAATCAAATATCAACTTTTGGCACAAATGCCTTAATCAACCATTTTGGCAATAAATAGCCCAAACATCAATTTTTGGCAATAAATTGCCCAATCAAACACCTTTTGGCAACAAATGCCTAAAACAAGAAATCAATCAATCTTTGGCAAAAATGCCTAAAAAATGCACGAAGCATGCACACACTCATGCATGAAGCATTCCCTTCAAAATGCCTTTGAATAGGCTTTATCGAACTATGTCGGCTTTGATCTCTCATTCAAACGAGAGTACGTAGGCACGTTTGGGATTTAACCCCGAGCGGCAAGTCGAAATCACCAAAACACTTTACTGGTCCAATTGCATCAATTTACCTTGCAAGGCATTTACACTTAGGTTAGTTAATCAGCATGACATAGTCTCGGGATTCACCTCG
>NC_143152.1:18518292-18624316 GCF_041381405.1 Jatropha curcas | reverse complement strand
GCTGGCGCCGCCGTGGCCGGTGTGGCCACCGTGCCTCGCTTCGGGAGCCTTTTTGGGAGTTTCGGACTTCCGAAAAATATTCCGGGACCTGTTCCGCGATCCTCGTAAAATTCCGGACGTTTCAAGTACCATATTGACATATTTCCGGTGAACTTCCGAAATGGCCTCCGGTCCGGCCGGACTGTTTGCAGTCCGGGAAAATTGGCTCTTTGAGCCTCAAAATTTGAGTATTCACACCATCATGCTCATTTCAAACTCACCCTGCATAATCTTAGAAAATTCCTTACAAAGAAGATCATTAGTAGAACCAAAGATTATGTCATCAACATAGATTTATACCACTAAAATATCATGTGCTTTATTTTTGATAAATAGTGTTGTATCAACCTTTCCTCTAGAAAAACCATTTTCTAATAAAAACTTACTTAATCTTTCATACCAAGCTCTAGGAGCTTGTTTCAAACCATAAAGAGTTAGTAAGTTTGTAAACATGATTTGGTTTATCATATACTTCAAAACCAGGAGGTTGTTCTACATACACTTCTTCATTTAGAAATCCATTTAGAAAAGCACTTTTCAGATCCATTTGATACAACATGAAGTTTTTAAAACATGCAAATGCACAAAGCATTCTAATGGCCTAAAGTCTTGCAACTGGAGCAAAGGTCTCATCAAAATCGATACCTTCCTCTTGGTTGTACCCTTGAGCCACTAACCTTGCTTTGTTTCTCACAACATTACCTTGTTCATCAAGCTTATTTCTAAACACCCATTTTGTTCCAATAATAGAATGGTTTTTAGGTCTAGAAACAAGTTTCCAAACTTGGTTTATCTCAAATTGATTTAGCTCTTCTTACATAGCAAGAATCCAACTTTCATCATTTTGAGCATCTTCTAAATTTTTAGGTTCTAATTGAGAAGCGAAAGCAACATTACAAAAATATCTCTTATATTGAGCTCAAGTCATCATCCTTTCTGAAGAAGTATCCATAATGTCCTCTTGTGGATGATATTTATGAAATCGCCATTCTTTTGGTAATTGAGAATCTTCATTTTCTATCTCTGGCATTTGACTTTCAGTTGCATTCTGATCTTCATGTTCATCTTCTGGTTCAGCCTGAATATCAATATTCTGCTCACTTTCTAGCTGTTCTAGTTGTTCTGATTGTTCATTATATTTTCTTGATTAGAATCTACAACATCATCATTTTCTAAAATTCTAGAAGTAGAGTCAGATTCATCAAACACAACTTGAATAGATTCTTCTACGACTAGAGTTTTCTTATTAAACACCCTATATGCTTTACTATTACTAGAATATCCTAGAAAAATTCCTTCATAAGATTTAGCATCAAATTTAGTAAGATTATTTTTCTTGTTATCTAGAATAAAGCATTTACACCCAAAAATATGAAAATAACCAATATTTATTTTTCTACCTTTGTATAGCTCATATGGAGTCTTTTTAAGTTTAGATCTTACTAAAGCCCTGTTTAGAATATAACAGGCAGTGTTAACGGCTTCTGCCCAGAAATACTTTGGTAATTTAGAATCACTCAGCATGGTTCGGACCAGTTCTTGAAGTGTTCTATTCTTGCGTTCCACTACTCCATTTTGTTGAGGTGTTCTAGGTGCTGAGAAGTTATGGAAGATTCTTGATTCGTTGCAAATTGAATTTTTGATTTTCAAATTCTCCTCCATGATCACTTCTAATTGCATAGATGTTGTATCCTTTCTCATTTTCTATTCTCTTGCAAAGATTAACAAATATGTCATATGACTCATCTTTATTTCTAAGGAAGAGTGTCCAGGTGAATCTAGAATAATCATCTACAATAACAAATGCATAGAATTTTCCTCCAATACTGGAAGGAGTAACTGATACGGATCCACTACCACCAACCACCTATGGAGCTCAAGGGAACAAGGGCCACAACAATGGCAATCCATTAGCACTTCCTAGTGGACCAATTACAAGGAGTCGTGCAAAGAAGTATGGAGCAACCATATCCTTACACATTCAAGATCAAGTCACACAAGAGCTCCATGACCTTGCTTTCAACAAGTGCTATGAAGAACTTGAAGGAACACCTAAGTTTCTCACATTAATAGAAGCACATGTTGAGTTAGAGCCTGAAATTCCAACACATGACATGCCTAGACCATGCTTGGTTAGCACGCCTGTGCAAGGTGGCATGCCTTAGACCGTGCAAACTTCTGCCTTTTAAGGAACATCACTTGATTTGAAGCACGCCCGTGCCAACTAGCACGCCCCAGACCGTGCAAGCTTCTGACTCTCGCGAGAACAACACTTGACTTCAGGCACGCCCGTGCCAACTAGCACGCCCCAGACCGTGCAAGCCTCTGCCTCTCGCGAAGGAAGACTTACCATTGAGGCACGCCCGTGCAGATTGGCACGCCCCAGACCGTGCACGCCTCTGCCTCTCATTAAGTTAGTTAGCTTATTTTGAGTTTTTTGCTTTGTTAATGGGTTGGGCCTCTAATATTTCGGCCACCCTTGATTAGTTAGCCTTATTTTGTTTAGATTTAGTCAATCTTTAATGGATTTGGATTAGATATCCAAATCCTTAAGTTGTTATGATTTTGTTAGTCATATCCTTAGTTGATTTAGATTTGCTAAATCCTACTCCTTAGCTAACTCTAAATCCTCTAAGGATCTGGACCTCTTAGATTAGTATAAATAGCTTGTTATTTTGTAATTTTTAACATCAATCATTCAATTAATAAAAGAGAGAGTTTCTTCTTCAACTTCATGCTTAGGCGTGTTCTTACTTTTAGAGGGTGTGAGATTGCATTCTTCTAATTGCATCAAGAATCAAGGTAAACTTATCAATTCTTTTGTGGCGTTTATCTTATTCTTCTACTCTATTATTGGTGTTTCCATTTCTTTATAAACGAGGGGTGCCATAGGGGAGGGTTTAGTTTGATCTTGGATCTCTTCCAAAACTTGTCATAGAGTTCATGGAATAAATTTCCATTGGGTTCCGCGTCAGTTTGGTATCAGAGCCAAAGATTAAGGTAAATTCTTATTTATCTTAGTTCTAGGGTTTGTGTTTATTTGTTTTCTTATTCTTCTTGTTTTTGTGTTTGTTTTCTTGTTCATCTTGTTTCTTTTGTGTTTGCTTTCTTTTGTTTAGTTTCAATTCGTTTTTGCTTCAATTAAATTCATTAATTTCATTCTTGTTCAAGTCTGGAAGTTTTGATCTTAGATCTTGTTGATTAAAAAAAAAAAAAAAAAGAGTATAAAAATTTTCGTCCACCATTAAAAGTGCTTGTGTGGATCTTGTTTTCCAAGGGATTTTGATCCTAATTCATAGGGATTTTACCTTATTTTGTGGGATTTGACCATATTTTGTGGGATTAGCTCCTAATTCTTGGGGATTTGACCTTATTTTGTGGGATTATTCCTAATCCTTAGAGATTTGACCATATTTTATGGATTTAGTTTATCCACTATAATCTTGTGATAAAATCCAATCCTAACTACTTGTGGATAAGATAACAAGAATTAGTTGACCATATCTTTTGAGATTGAGCAAAATCTACTACAATCTTTGTTAAATCTAAGAATCCTACCTAAATTGGGTTGCATTGAAAAAGGAAAACAAGGCAGCACGCCTGTGCTTCACCTCAAGCACACCCGTGCTAGGGCCTGTCCTTCACTTGTTGGACTAAGCCTTACACGCACGGCCGTGCTCCATCTAGCACGCCCGTGCTCGGTTCTGACCCTAATAAAAAAATTGTTTTCTTTTAATTTTCTTTGATTGCTTGCTTTGTTTTGGGTAGAATCAATTAAGTCCATATTTGGTTTGCTTTGTAGTAAGCTAAATTCATACATTATATCCTGAAATTGTCTTTTAAATTCTAGTTTCTTTGTTTTTCTGTGAACTTTCTATTGCTTCTATTACATTGTTAGGGTGTGATTGCTTGTTTACTACACTCTAATTGATAATTACAGTAGTGCATTGTTTATATTCTTGTGCTACTATCCATCTCGTTTTGTGACTTCTTTCTAGAATTGTGCTTGCTTTTCATTGTTAAGTTTTATTCCTTGATTCTAAACGTGCTTTTGAGTTGGTTGGTTGAACTAAGATTCTGAAGTTCAATTGGAAGAATTGCAAGGAGCGATTAAAGAGTGTAAACACGTGAGGGAGTGATTTACCAATAACTCAAATCTTTTTGTGTTTTCTCTTTGAATACTAACCATGAGTTCAGGCAAATCTGGAGATGGAAGTCCAATTAACGACCCTCAAATGAAAGTTTTCATGGAAGCAATCCAAGGACAGTTTAGAACCTTAAATAATCTTTTCCAAGACATGAGGGAGGAATTACAAGAGATAAGAGCTTCACAAAACTCTAACACAACAGGAGTTAGTCCACAAGCTAGATTTCAAGTCCATGATGATGAAGATACTGAAAATACTAATAAAATTGATGGAGACATGGGATCAATCAAGATGAGAATTCCAGAATTCAAAGGCAACAACAATGTTGAAGAATACCTTGAATGGGAGAGAAAGGTGGAACAAATTTTTGAATGCCATAACTATTCTCAAGAAAAGAAATCCCATCTTGCTGCTGTTGAATTCAAAGGTTATACCATGTTTTGGTGGGAATAATTGCTATTGAAAAGAAGAAGAAAGGGATTGCGACCTGTACCACCATGGGAGATCATGAAAGAATTGATGCACCAAAAATTTGTCCCTACTCATTACTTTAGGGATTTACACAATAAATTAGCTAGAATGGTGCAAGGAGGGCAGAGTGTTGAAGAGTACTACAAGGAGATGGAGATTTGCATGGCTAGAGCCAAGATTAAGGAAGATGAGCAAATCACCATGTCACGATTCCTTGGAGGTCTCAATAAAGACATTGCTGATGCTTTAGAGATGTATAGGTATGATACCTTAGAAGAGATGATAGACATGGCCATGAAACTTGAAAGACAGAAAAAGGGGAGATCCAACACCAACAAGTATTCCAGTAACACATAGGGATCTAAATGGCCCAAAGAAGGCGAGAAGAGGGATTTTAGGGGTTCTAATTCTCAAAGGACAGATTCAACTTCAAAAGGTAAAGAAGCTGTCCAAACTCCATTTAAAAGCAACAAAGGTACTTCTAACTCTACAACCCCTTCTAGAGAAATTAAATGTTTTAAATGTTTGGGGAAAGGGCATTATGCATCTCAATGTCCTAATAAAAGGGTTATGATTGCTAAAGATGATGGGAATGTTAGTTCTGAATTTGAATGTAGTGATTGTGATGATATGCCTAATTTAGATGATGATAATGATGATTCAGAAAATTTAATACTTCCTGAACATGGAGAAGCTTTGGTTGCTAGGCGTGCTTTGAACATGCATGTTAAAGAAGAAAGCCTTGAGCAACGTGAGAATATATTTCACACTAAATGTTTGATTAGTGGAAAAGTGTGTACTCTTATTATTGATGGGGGTAGTTGCACTAATGTTGCTAGTGTAAACATGGTAAACAAACTGAACTTAACTTGTCTCAAGCATCCTAAACCTTATAGGTTACAATGGTTGAATGATTGTGGGGAGGTGAAAGTGACTAAACAGGTACTTGTGCCATTTTCTATTGGATGGTATGAAGATGAAATTTTGTGTGATATAGTACCTATGCAAGCAAGACATCTATTGTTGGGAAGACCATGGCAATATGATAGAAAAGCACTTCATGATGGATTCCACAATCGATACTCCTTGGTTCATAAAGGGAAAAAGGTGGTTCTTGTACCATTATCACCTCAAGAAGTTTATGAAGATCAACGAAAGATACTTGAGAGAGAGAGAGAGAGAGGTTTCGGCCTTGAGAAAAAAAGAGAGTGAGGGTTCGAGAGAACAAAAGAGAGAAGATAGTAAGAATGAGGGAAAAGAGGCCACAAAAATACCAAAACAAATAAATGGCCCAATTGTGAGAGAAAAAGAAAGAGAGGAGAAAAAGAAACAGACTCTTTATGCAAGAGTTAGAGAGGTTAAGTGTGCCATTGCCTTGGAGAAGCCCATATTGCTTCTTAGGTACAAGGAAATTTTATTTGCTGAATCTAACACTAACCTTGACAATTTGCCTTCTATGTTTGTTTCTATGTTGCAGGAATTTGATGATGTCTTTCCTAGTGAATTACCTAGTGGATTACCACCTTTAAGAGGAATAGAACATCAAATTGACTTTATTCCTAGATCCACCATTCCAAATAGGCCTGCCTATAGAAGCAATCCAATGGAGACAAAGGAGTTGCAAAGGCAAGTTGATGAACTTATGGAGAAAGGTTTGGTGAGAGAGAGCATGAGCCCGTGTGCCGTTCCCGTGCTTCTAGTACCTAAAAAGGATGGAACATGGCGCATGTGTGTTGATTGTAGAGCAGTCAACAAAATCACTGTAAAGTATAGACACCCTATCCCTAGACTTGATGATATGTTAGATGAATTGCATGGGGCAACTTACTTTACGAAAATTGATTTAATGAGTGGTTATCATCAAATTAGAATGCAACCAGGTGATGAATGGAAAACTGCATTTAAAACTAAGTATGGTTTGTATGAATGGTTAGTTATGCCTTTTGGACTATCTAATGCACCTAGTACATTTATGAGGCTTATGAACCATGTATTGCGTGCCTTCTTAGGAAAGTTTGTGGTTGTATACTTTGATGATATACTCATCTATAGCAAGTCTCTTAATGATCATATTGAGCATGTTAGGATAGTGTTACAAACTTTGAGATCTGAAAAGTTGTATGCTAAACTTAACAAATGCACATTTTGTATAGATAGACTTGTATTTCTTGGATTTGTTGTGAGTGCACAGGGTATTGAAGTAGATGAGGAGAAAGTAAAAGCTATCAAAGAATGGCCAACTCCCAAATCAATTTCTGAAGTTAGGAGCTTTCATGGGTTGGCAAGCTTTTATAGAAGGTTTGTTAAAGATTTCTCTTCAATTGCAGCACCACTAACAGAAATAATCAAAAGGGAAGTTGGGTTCAAGTGGGGAGAAGGGCAACAAAAGGCGTTTGACACGCTTAAAGGAAAGTTAACATGTGCACCTATACTTTCTTTACCTAACTTTGAAAATACTTTTGAGATTGAGTGTGATGCTTCTAGTGTGGGAATTGGGGCTATCCTAATGCAAGAAAAGAAACCAATTGCCTACTTTAGTGAGAAGTTGAATGGAGCACAACTCAACTATTCAACCTATGACAAAGAGTTGTATGCCTTGGTAAGAACTCTAAATGTTTGGCAACACTACTTACTACCTAAGGAGTTTGTCATCCATACTGACTATGAGGCCCTAAAACACTTGAAGGGTCAAGGTAAGCTTAATAAAAGGCATGGTAAATGGGTTGAATTTATTGAACAATTTCCATATGTGATTAAATACAAGCATGGAAAAGATAATATTGTTGCTGATGCATTGTCAAGAAGATATACTCTAATTACTGCTCTTAGTTCTAAATTACTTGGATTTGAGTATATTAAAGACTTATATGTGAATGATTCTGACTTTGGCAACATATATGTAGCATGTGAGCATGGAGCATTTGATAAGTTCTATAGACATGATGGATATTTGTTTAAGGGTAGCAAACTTTGTGTGCCTAAGTGTTCTATGCGTGAATTGCTTGTGCTTGAATCTCATAGTGGGGGATTGATGGGATACTTTGGGGTACATAAGACTTATGATATGTTGAATGAACACTTTTATTGGCCTCATATGCATAAAGATGTAAAAAGAGTTTGTAATTCTTGTATTACTTACAAACAGGCCAAATGTAAGTCTATGCCTCACTGATTATACATGCCTTTACCTGTTCCTAGTTCTCCTTGGATTGATATATCTATGGACATTGTACTTGGATTACCTAGGACTAAGCGTGGTAAAGATAGCATATTTGTTGTTGTTGATAGATTTAGAAAGATGGCTCATTTTATTCCTTGTCATAAAACTGATGATGCCAATAATGTTGCTGATCTATTCTTTAGAGAAGTGGTAAGGTTACATGGGATACCAAGAACTATAGTTTCTGATAGGGATGCAAAGTTCCTTTCACACTTTTGGAGAGTTTTGTGGGGTAAGCTTGGAACTAAATTGCTTTATTCTATAACTTGTCATCCACAAACGGATGGACAAACTGAAGTTGTGAATAGAACCTTAGGAACATTGCTTCGTGCCATTGTGGGTAAGAACTTAAAAACTTGGGAAGATTGTTTGCCATTCATTGAGTTTGCATATAATCGTAGCATACATTCTACTTCAGGTTATAGTCCATTTGAACTTGTTTATGGCTTTAATCCACTAACTGTATTAGATCTTGTTCCTTTACCTTTGAATGAACTTTCTAATTTAGATGGTGATAAAAAGGCAGAATTGGTGAAGTCTTTACATGAAAAGGCTAGAGCCAACATAGAAAAGAGGAACAAGCAATGTGCTGAAAGAGCAAATAAAGGCAGAAAGAAGTTGGTGTTTATGCCAGGTGATTGGGTTTGGGTACACTTTCGCAAGGAAAGGTTTCCCAACCAAAGGAAGAGTAAGCTAGATGCACGTGGAGATGGTCCATTCCAAGTCTTAGAGTGCATCAATGACAATGCCTACAAAATAGACTTGTCAGGTGAGTATGGTGTTTCTGCAACTTTTAATATTAATGATTTGTCTCCCTTTGACATGGATGCAGATTTGAGGACAAATCTTTTTAAAGAAGGGGGGGATGATATGGATCCACTACCACCAACCACCTATGGAGCTCAAGGGAACAAGGGCCACAACAATGGCAATCCATTAGCACATCCTAGTGGACCAATTACAAGGAGTCGTGCAAAGAAGTATGGAGCAACCATGTCCTTACACATTCAAGATCAAGTCACACAAGAGCACATTCAAGATCAAGTCACACAAGAGCTCCATGACCTTGCTTTCAACAAGTGCTATGAAGAACTTGAAGGAACACCTAAGTTTCGCACATTAATAGAAGCACATGTTGAGTTAGAGCCTGAAATTCCAACACATGACATGCCTAGACCATGCTTGGTTAGCACGCCCGTGCAAGGTGGCACGCCCCAGACCGTGCAAGCCTCTGCCTCTCGCGAAGGAAGACTTACCATTGAGGCACACTCGTGCGGATTGGCACACCCCAGACCGTGCACGCCTCTGCCTCTCATTAAGTTAGTTAGCTTATTTTGAGTTTTTTGCTTTGTTAATGGGTTGGGCCTCCAATATTTCGGCCACCCTTGATTAGTTAGCCTTATTTTGTTTAGATTTAGTCAATCTTTAGTGGATTTGGATTAGATATCCAAATCCTTAAGTTGTTATGATTTTGTTAGTTATATCCTTAGTTGATTTAGATTTGCTAAATCCTACTCCTTAGCTAACTCTAAATCCTCTAAGGATCTGGACCTCTTAGATTAGTATAAATAGCTTGTTATTTTGTAATTTTTAACATCAATCATTCAATTAATAAAAGAGAGAGTTTCTTCTTCAACTTCATGCTTAGGCGTGTTCTTACTTTTAGAGGGTGTGAGATTGTATTCTTCTAATTGCATCAAGAATCAAGGTAAACTTATCAATTCTTTTGTGGCGTTTATCTTATTCTTCTACTCTATTATTGGTGTTTCCGTTTCTTTATAAACGAGGGGTGCCATAGGGGAGGGTTTAGTTTGATCTTGGATCTCTTCCAAAACTTATCATAGAGTTCATGGAATAAATTTCCATTGGGTTCCGCGTCAGTAACAGGACCAAATAAATCAAGGTGTAACAACTCTAATGGTTTAGAAGTAGAAACCATGCCCTTAGATTTGAAAGATGTTCTTGTTTGTTTACCCAATTGACAAGCATCACAAATGTGATCTTTTTCAAATTTCAACTTTAGCAAACCTGGAACTAAATCTTTCATAGATAGTTTAGAAATAAGGTGCATGCTTGCATGTCCAAGTCTTCTATGCCATAACCAACTAGAATTATCAATAGAAACTAAGCATATGTCTAGGTTATGCATATCAGAGAGATCTACTAGGTATATATTCTCAAACCTTTTTCAAACAAATAAAGTTTTGTTATTATACATGTTCTGAACTTCATAATAAGAGGGTTCAAAGATCACTCTTCTATTTTTATCACAAATCTGACTCACACTTAACAAGTTATAATGTAATCCTTCTACTAAGCATATATCTTCTATTGAAGGATTAGAACCTACCACACCAATACCAACAATTTTACCTTTTGCTTTGTCCCCAAAGCTTACTGTACCTCCCTTTTCTTTTCTAATCTGGTGAATTTCTTTCTATCACCAGTCATATGCCTAGAGCAAGCGCTGTCCATGTACCACATTTCTGTTTTCAGCTGACTCCTTAGGCACACCTGAAAAGATCAAGCAGATTTAGGTACCCAACTCATATTGGGTCCCGAAGGGTTAGTGATAACAGGTGTATTCAGCTTACTATGATTTTTCTTTCTGTTGAGACTATCGGATTTTTTATGTTCTAAAGTCACAACATTAGAAACAACATTTTTCTTATTAGAAACATGATTCTCTTTAGAAATACCATCATAGCTAAAACTTGTCTTTTCTTTAGAAAACAATTCTGAAATTGATTTTAGAATTCTAATCTCAGTTTTTAAAGATTCATTTTTAGAATTCAGATTCTTACATTTTTCTTCAAAGTGTTTCAGATTTGCAGAAAATGTATTATTACAATCTTTAAGATCTTTGATCACTATGATAAGATCTTTGCATGTAACTTCTTGATAAAAAGCATCTTTCAAATGATTACATTCCGTTTTTAATTTTCTAAAATCCTTCTTTAGAACTTTATGCTTTCTAACAAGCTTTTCAAATTCATTGCAAAGGTTATTATAAGTATCTAAAAGATCATTTTCTGATTCAGGTTCAGAAATACTTATATTGCTTTCTTCACGCTTTTGGACCGTTGCATCTGTTTCATCAACTTTCTGTGTTGAAGTCAGAGTGCTGATTTCCTTGGCGTCAGAATTGATAGTGGCCATCAGACAGATATTTGCAGTTTCTTCTTGGTCACTTTGGCTTTCAGAATTAGAATCATCTGAATCACTCCAAGCGGCTACAAATGCCTGCTTCAGCTTTTCTTTCTTTGACTTCTTTTTCAGTTAAGGACAGCTAGGCTTGATATGTTCGAGCTTGTTGCATTCATAACAAACCACTTCAAAAGGTTCTGTCTTAGGCAAGTTGCTATTTTTAGGTGGAAAGTTCTTTTTGATAAACTTTTTCTGTGGCCTTCCACTCTTTCTATAGAACTTTTTGAATTTTTTAGCAACAAGTGCTAAATCATCACTATCAAGATCAGAAGAACTTTCTTCACTAGAAACTACTTTCAAAGCCAGTCCTTTCTTTTTCTCATCTTTTATAGTCAAAGAAGATTTCATCTCTTCTGAAATAAGAGCTCCTATCAGATAATCATAAGTAACGGGAGTCTCTTTGTAATTCATAACAGTTCTTATAGAATCCCATTTTTTAGGTAGAATTCTAAGGATTTTCTTAACAAGCTCATCTTCTAAAATTTCCTTTCCAAGAGTTCTCAAAGGATTAACTATAATGGTAAATCTAGAATTTAGTTCAGCAATAGTTTCTCCTTCTCTCATACTAAACATTTCATATTCTCTCTAAAGGATATTTATTCTGGATTCTTTCACTCTATCCGTACCCTCTTAGGTAACTCTAAGTTTTTCCCAGACTTCCGTTGCTGACTTGCATACAAACACTTTGTTCTGCTGGATCTAATGCACAATGAAGAATATTAATAGCTTTTGCGTTTATAGAAATATCATTCTAATCAGCATCAGTATATTCTTCTTCTGATTTTCTAACTCTCATTTTTTACAATTTTCATATGAATGCGAGGACCAGTAGTGACATTCCTCCAGCAATTTATGTCAACTGATTTTATGAAATTTTCCATTTTGGTTTTCCAACAAGAGTAATTAGAACCATTGAACAAAAGTGGTATAGAAACAGATTGACCTTCTAAAGAAGTAAGAGGAAGTGGGGCTGCCATGGAATCTTATATCTTAAGCTGTTAAGCTTTGGTAAGTCAAGAGCCAAAGCTCTAATACCAGATTGTGGGTCCCGAATATGTATGGCACAATCCAAGAGGGGGGGTGAATTAGGTTTTCTAAAAATAAAAAATTTAACTTTAAAAACAAACTCAGAATTCTATAGCAGCAGAAAAGTAATGCACTTGTGAGAATAAGTTATTGATTAGAACTTCCTCACAATGCCCTTATGTAGAAAATAGAAAGACTTTGCAAAGTACAGTTATTGATTAGAACTGCTTCACAATTTCTTATGCAATATCAAAACTACTTTATGAAGGAAAGCTATTATGTTTAGAACTTCCTCGTAAAGTTTATATAAATATAAAAGACTATGTAAGAAACAGTTATTGAAATTTGAACTGCTTCACAAAGCTTTAATCAAGATTAGAAAACTGATTAGAAACCCAAGTAGTGAAATATACTGAAAATAGAAGAACAATTTAGAACTTGGTATATTCACAAAGCAGAAGTCCAGAGTTTTAATATTCAGAAAAGACAAAGCTTATTCCAGTTTAGAACATCAAAACCATTAACAACTTTTAGCATTTCTAAAATATAAACAGATGTATGTGAGTAAAATAGTATCATGCAGAACTTTAGAAAAAAAAAAGATTAACGCAGTGATTTATAGTGGTTCGGCACTAACTCGCCTACATCCACTACCCAAGACTCATCTTGAGATTATCAACTATGTTATCTCTTTTCAAGGGTAAGAGACAAACCAACAGTGCAAGGCAATAAATCAACTCCTAGATCTACCCTTTGTCCCACTAGATTTTTCACAGGTTCTAATTAACCTCAACCCTTTCTGTTTTTGGCAGAGAATAGAAACTCAAATCAAGACATTAGAATCTCTCTCACGAAGAAGGTCGCTTGATAACCTATTTCACAACAGCTTTTCACCTAAGCTATTAAACGAAAGTTTATCAAATAAAAACCTGTCTACTAAATATTATAGAATCTAAATAGACAGACAGAAATGCAAATATAAGCACAGGAAAAACAGTTTTTAAGATTAGAAAATCATTTTAGAAATCAAAACTGTTTTTCAAAAGAAGTTGTTATAAAATTTCTTTTCTCTTTTAAAGAAAAAACCGTAAAGTATTAAGATGAAAAGAAATAAAGGGGGTTAAGAATAAGTTTTGAGAGATAAAAAATATGATCAATGGACGAACACTCCTAAAAAATTTTTTTTTCTCCCCACGTCTTTTAAAGAAAAGACGCCTTTTATAGAGAGGGATAATAATCCCATTTTTAGAAAGTAAAATCTCTTTTTCAAATCAGAATATTGACTTTCCATTTTTAGAAGATACTGAGATCTTTGTTACAAAAAATTCTTTTGAGTCAATATTCTTTCTTTTTGGTAAGTGAATAAGAGAAAATCTAACTTTCCTTTAAGAACAAGATTTTCGAAAATAAAAGAAATCTTTTTCGAAATAAATATTTACCAAAAATGATTTGAGATAGAATCTTTTTTGTTTAGGTAAGAAGACAAAATCAAGATTTTGGATCTCTTTAAAAAATTTGTTTCCAAAAATGAAGAGCATAAAAATCTTATTCGATTTATTATTATTACCAAAATTGTTTGAGACAAAGTCTCTTTAATTTAGGTAAGTGAATAAATTTCGAACCTTTATGAAGATAATTTTCGAAAAACTAAAGCAAGCTTTTTCTAAGATATTTATTACCAAAAATGATTGAGAAAAGATCTCTTCCATTTTAGATAAGATAATCAAGGAACGAAAAAAGCTTTTGATTTTTAAAGAGTTATTTTCGAAAAAACCTTTTGATAAAGAGAGAAGAAATTAATTTTGTGCTTATAAATGAATGTTCTCTCTATCTCACAACGAATCCTAAAACTCCAACCACTAATGTCTTCAATAGTCTTCATGATCCTTGAAATTGTAGGACTTTGCCTTGTTTATTTATTACCTTCCATATATAATTTGCATAAAAATATTATTAGCACAAATAATATAATTTAAATTTATTTGTTTTGTTTTAATCATCAAAATCTCGAGATAAATATTTGACCCTTGAGCCAACATACTTTTATCCCCACCCTGTAAATAAGCTTCTCACCATCTGGTAGATTAAAAGCGATTTCTTTCTTTTTATAGTGCACCTCTGCATCATACCTCAACAACCAATCTATACCTAGTATAACATCGAAGTCAATCACATCCAAGATAATTAAATTCGCAGGTAAGTCTCTCCCCTCAAGAACAATAGGGCAGTCTAAAATGATAGCATTAGTGTAGACGGGTTCACTTAAGGGCGTTGATATCAACAAAGGAAAGTCTAACTGATCGGACACTCTATCTACTTTAGTTGGCAAATCTATGAGATATAAATGAATGGGTGGCACTAGGATCAAACAAAAATCATGCCTCAAATGAACAAATAGTAGGAATACCTGCCACTATGGTATTGGATGCGTGAGCATCCCCCTGGGTCAAATGGAAAAGTCGAGGTTGTCTTCCTACAGATTGTGAAGCTTGTACGAAACTCTGACCTCTGCCTCTACCAAAAGAACTACGGCCCTACTAGCCTACGAATCTAGAACCCGATGCAGAAGTTGTGGGAGAAGGGGGTCTAGACACACTACCCATAGAAGACTGGGATGGCATATGTCGTGGCTAAAGAAGTGGGCAATCTCTAGCATAATACCCAATTTGGTGACATCTGAAGCAGGTATTAGCATCAAAATTACATCCTCCCTTCTAAGCTTTACCACATCTGTGTCATACGGTCCCACTAGATCTGCTACTGCCAAAACCAAAACTATATCCACTATTAGAACTACCAGTATGAATGCCCCTTCTCGGCCCAAATTTCTTCTTATCTTTCTTCTTGCCCATATTTCCTCTTCCTTGGTACTGCGAACCTGGAGACTGTATTCCCATAGCAAAGGATCCACTCATCCCTGATACACTAAGATTTCCAAATGGAGCTGCAATCCTACTACTTCTTCTGCCTGAATCACCCCGTCAAAAATGTACTTCTTCTCCATCTGCCTAACTGAATCAATCACGACACTAAAGTCTTGCTCCCTCTGCTGAAATAAAGTAGCATATATTGCATTCAACCCACTAATGAACTCATATATCTTTAGTGCCTTCATCTGGTATAGATCCCGGAGCATATCTGCTCAACTCTATAAATCTGGTGGCATACTCATCAACAGACATATCTCCCTGAACCAGGGACTCAAATTCTCTCATTTTGGCTCTCCTAGTCCCTTCTAGTATAAAGTGATTCATCAAAAGAGTAGAAAATTCCTGCCAAGACATCCCGGTAATAGAAGGTTGAATATAGTCTCTAAACCATATCTCCGCTATACCCTCCATCCTACGACCCGCAAATACAATGGACCTCTCATCATCACAACCTAGCTCAACATAAAACTATATGATTGTGGCTAAAAATGAATGAGCATCCTCAGTTCCTGTGAACTTAGGTGGCTTATACTAGATAAACCTATCATAAGGAGTATCATTAGTGGCCCTCCGAAAAATGGGAGGTGGAGCCGACTGAAATTGTTGTGCTATCGGATCGGGTATGAGAGGAGGCATCTGCTGCTGCTGTTGTTGAGCCTGGAAGAACTGTTGTTGCTGCATCAACATATTATTCATAGCAGCTATGGCCTGTTGGAGTCCATTCATCAATGTGTTTACTTCCGGGGGATTTCTAGCTATATTTTCCTCATTTCGATTTTCCTGAACTCTTTCCTCTTAATTAATTACATTTCTAGCAGGTCTACCCCTTCGTCGTCTAGTTGGGGCTGGATGCCCAGAAGAAGCCTCATTTGGAGCCTCTCGCTCTGCATTATTGGATGCTCTTCTCCTGATATTCACCACGCTGAAATTCAAAGCATAAAACAAAATTTACCAAAAATATAACAAGTCCTATCCTACTAACATCAAATATATCCCTTAGTCTAATTCTAATAATATGACTCTAAAGACGATCACGCTGGAATTTTTAAGAGGCAAGGTGAAACTACATCAAGACATGACAGAAATAATTCCGCAGTACTAAGCTTTGATACAAACTTTGTCATGACCCAAAATTATAGGCCAAACCGACACTAAGGTCCAGGTAAGCTTAAGGCCCCCAAGGCCCGTAGTAAGCCTAAACTACCAAACCCATACACGCCACGCAAAATCCTAGGAGCAGTAAGCCCATATTAATTCATATATATATATATATATATATATATATATATATATATATATATTGAGTAATCACATGATCTTGGCCCAATCTCAAACATCTCGAATAAAACATAGTTCGAGCCTATTAGTAATACACCTCGTTCATAATATGAGCTACTAATTTATATGTATTTAGATAAATAATAAGGACATTCATAGATTAGCATACCTTTTTAAATACAAGATTAGAGATACATAAATCCTACAACTGCAGAGTTCAATAATAGTTAGAAGTAGTGAAGTTTTTACATATAACAATACATAGATTAGCTAATTACAAAAATTAGAAATTTACTTTTATAGCCCTGTAGAAAAGATTGTAGAGCTTTGTTCGGATCGATGGGCTTCTACTTCCTTACAAGTTAAATAAAAGAAGAGTGAGTTTTGCAACTCAATGAATGATAATAAATAATGCATAATATAAGCATTCACGCGAAATGCATCCTAAGATACTAAAGTGAACACACAACCAGTTAATCATATGGCACAACATCAGCACTCACAAGTAATTTCACCATCAAATAATCAAACAAGTGGAAATCAGTCAATGGCATCACCGAAACTCCCAACGAGCCGTCCTCCCACATAGCCCGCCCTCTCAAACGTGTGCACCAGGGAGCCGATCCCCCATACATGGTCGACCGGTCTAATCCTCACTTGACCAGCCCTCTCTTTTTTTATATACTCTTTTCTTTTCCATACCAACAGGTGGCCACCCTGTGATTTTCCATATCATATATCATCAGATGCACAGGAGGGTGTCGATCTCCCTATACATGACCGACGGTATCGAAGACCACCCTCACAAACCCATGGTGACCCACTTCATCCTTAATTCCATACAAACAACGCATAACAATTCACAGCACAAGTAATCAACAATTCACCTAGTATAATGCACCAAATCAAGAATTAATATGCAACATAAAAGAATATAATTAGATGTAAGGAAATGTATATAAACATAGTCATATATTAATAATAACATAGCAATATGATAAAATAAATGCTAAGTTATCTTTTAATTATTCTTTTATAAAGTAAATAATATATGCATGCAGATGATAGTATGCACTATTTATTACTACTCACAATAATAGAGAAAAGAAGCTGCTCTATCTCGGATTTTGACTTGGAGGAGTAGGAGACGAGTCCGGACGATCTAAAGAATTTAAGAATACAAGAAAAGAATGGCATCAGACAAAGGAATGATTTAAATAAAGAATTAGGGAATTAATCTAATAAACTATCTACGTATCTAACTGCTAAAAATAAATTTGATTCTACTGAAATGAATTAGGGAATTAATCTAATAAACTATCTACGTATCTAACTGCTAAAAATAAACTTGATTCTACTAAAATTTCGGCAACATCTCCCCTAAAAATTGGACTATCTACCTGTTTAAATATCAACAATTTCATTAAATATCCATCCAATCCACACAGTCCATCCGTCGAGTAATCAATCAAGTTAAATTTCCATCCTCCTTTAATAGTCACATCGCCACACAACCATAATTTATAAATTAAAACAACCATCAATTATAACTTAAAATAATCTTCCAACTTATTACGGTAATATTATCAATTCCACTTACCTTACATCAATATAATTAGCTTCTTTAGTTAACTACCAAATAAATAAAATCTTTTATAAATATAAATATAAACAAATCTTATACCAATATTCTTTAAACACCTGCGCGCTAAATATCTTAAGCTTAACCACTTCATATCCACTTATATATATATATATATATATATATATATATATATATATATATATATATATATATGATAATCCAAACGTAAGCTTCATACTTGTTTTACTTTCTCTGAACCAACATAATAACCATCCCTTTTTACGGCTACCACTATACAAAACTTCGAGTTTTCCACCAAAACTCATGTTTCACTCTATAATCAATTCATTCTTAACATAATCATTTGTATAGTACCATTCCTCCTAAAAAAAGATAGAACTCATATAAATAATTAAGGTAGTTGCTGCCATAAATAAAAGATCCTTGATTTCTTTGTAAACATTTATAGTTTAAGCAGATAATCTACCTATTTCTATAAAAGAATTCAGATTGTATACCTATTTAAAGAGCAAAGATTGAAATTTCTAATCATATTCATATAAATGGTAACCGAATTTCCAAATTTCTGCAATAGCTCAATTACATTCCTCAAATCCTTCAACTAAGATCAAAGAACTCAATGAATTAAATTTAAGAGGGCCATAATATGGTTTACTTAGTTGCAAAACGGGCTGGAAATTGAAATTTTCCAGTTAAATGACCGGCAGTAGCAACAAGGCACCAACACAATCGCTGCCACCGCTTACTTGACCGGAAATGGGTGGAAAGGTGGCCGGAGGCACGCTGAAGGCGAGGAGAGAGCGTAGTCCAGCGGGTCCTTGGCTGGGCTCCCCGGAAAATGGAACGAGAAGTATTGAAGGAGGCTACTCACTCTCCTTCATCTTTCTCACTAAACCGCGACCTACCAGTGACCAGAGGTGGAGCAACAGCGTTTGAGGGGTGCTGGAGACGAGGTGGTTGGCCGGATATGGGCTGGTGTCGCCGGAAAATCGAGGAGACAGCTGCGACGCGACTTCCTGATCGAGGCAAAGTCGCAGCTCCTGCAACGCTGCATTCCCCGGAAACGAAGGAATAGAGGGAAGGAGAGGCTGGAGATGCGCGGTGAGGAGGCGACGGCGGCAGGGAGTGGTGGCGGAGGCGCTCTGTTGGTCGGAAAAATGAAAGGAGAAGAGGGGGAGGGTGCTGAAGGGGATAGGGGGGTTTCTAGAATAGTTTATGTAACACCCACCGGCCAATCCCGAAGAACCAGACGGCGGATGCCACAATCGGTGCCGGAGCACCGTCTTATGTCACTTATTAAAGCTAGATCACAAATTAGAAGTGGTTAAATTTTCATAAGGAGGCAAGTAATTAACATTTTGTTTTGTTTTTTTTTTTTTTTTTTTTTTTTGTTAACGAAAATAATATTTAAGGAAATTCCTACGAAAATTTCGCAAGAGTTTCCCCTAAAAATTAACTTGCCACACAAAGAAAATATACACACTTCCAATTTTCTCCAAACCCCAAAACTCCAATTCAACATAACATACCACAAGCACTTCTAAATATCCATCAACATACGCATCATAGTCTAAACACATTCCTTTCAAGGAATATATAATCATCATACACCAAAAATATAATAAAATGTTATTTCCTTCAATAATCATAACTCTTACTACATTATAAACTTATTATATACAACCTCCATAATACAATCTTTATATACATGCCAAAAATCACCATTTACAAAATATCCTACCCAAAATGTGATCTCTACTCTGATGCTTGTTCTCTGGTCTTGAAGAACACCCTCCGCTCCTAACCTGCGCGTGATAAAAATCAACGCGCTGAGTGGAAGACTCAGTGGTGCTAAATAACCAACAATTAAATTAAATAGAAAAGCCAAGTCAAATCTGAAATTACTCAACTATATAAATACCGAAATCGCATTCATTTAATTCAAATACTTTGAAATCAATGAGAAGATTATAAATACAAATATGTCTTCATTCTTTTATAGCAACAATAAAATTTCATTTTTTGTTAAGGCTCGTACTCATGCAGAATGAACATAAACAGATTTGATCGTGGCCTATATTAGCGCCACCCCCATCACATACTCGTGGCCTATGAAAGCACCACCGTGGCCTATGAAAGCACCACCCCCATCACACAATCGTGGCCTATGAAAGCACCACCGTGGCCTATGAAAGCACCACCCCATCACACAAATAAGCGCGTCCGCCTATTTATAAGGGCTGATAACCCTAGCATATGATCATAGCTTCACAATAACAAAATCCATCTCATCATACCACGTCTCAATCATGCATAGTAGAGCCCAAATCAAAATCATTCTTTCACAAAAGCAATAATTCTTAATCAAAACCTCTTCATTTAGTACTCATCAGTTCAAAAGTTTTACTCAAAACACTATAAATGTATATATACTTAATATGGTATAAAAGTACATAAATCAAGAACTTTTCAGCATTTCCAAAACTTGACCTTTGCAGGGTTTTTAACACATAAGTTGACTTATGGGTCTCCAAATTGAATGAAATCAGGTTCATTAGAAAGCTAAGACAAAATTATACAAATTTTCAGAAGGGACCACAGCCCAGATCACACAGTAAGATAGCAAACAAAAGCTTAGAATACAGACCAACAGATCAGACCTGATTCAGCAGAACCAAGTCCAATGTTTCTTGAATTCCTACTTCACCAAACACTCAAATGAAACCAATCCAGAACGAGAGAATTCTCAAGACACAGGGAAACAACTTTTATGAAGAACTCAGAACCTAATCTTATCATTATAGTGGTTAAAATGGGCACTCAATTTAGTAATGCATGTGGCCCGACACAACAGAGTCAGTTTGGGTGTTTCAGCCATAAGGTGAGCTATGTATCTCCAATTTGGACACAAGAGGATGGGTTGGAAAGATAAGAAGTAAAGCTATAACTTTTATGAAGAACATAAGACATTATTTTGCCATTTGAGTGGTCAAAATGGACAATCATTTCGGATAGACAGGTAAGACATCATAACAGAACCAGTTTTGGTATTTAAATCATAAGTTGAGCTACAAGTATTGGAATTAGACATAAGAATATGTTTTGGAAAGCGGAGAAATAGAGCTACAACTTTCATGAAGAAGTCAGAAACAGATGGGAAGCATAAAGGGGTCGAAAATGAGTTCCAATCCCACGGCAGAACACATCTCACATTAAAATTCAGCAATTTCAACAAAACATACAAAGTTCCCAAAATATATTCAAAACCCTAACCATGTAAAAACAACTTAAACAAGTGAAATTATGATTGCACTAACCTTATTAACAAGCTTGAATAAGCTTGGAAAGCCTTACTCCTTGGCTTTCTCTTTCCCCTTTGAGGATGGTTCTCCAACCTCTTCAAAGCATGAAAAATCAACATTACAAGCAAAACTTGACAAAAGAAATAGTTGGAGCATGATTTAATGCATCAATAACATGTCTAAACCATGAATTCTACTTAACAATTCACAAAACTCAAAAACCACAACTTACTTGCTTCAATGGTAACTTCACTTCTCTTTGCTTTTAATCACCAAACTCAACTTCTACTTCTTAATTCTTAAGGATTAAGTACTAATCTATGGTTTAATTAGCTAGTTTGATGGTAAATTTGGAGGTAAGAAAATAAAGAAAATGAAAGAAGAAGGAAGAAGATGGAAATGACGTGGAGAAGAGAAGAGAAGAAAACAAAAAGTGTTGTGGTGTTACTTTAAGTGCCAAAGTCAAATTTGACTTCCAAATTTCATGTCAAATGTGTGGCTAAGATCAAGTCCTAAGTAATCTCATCCAATGGCTCTAAATATTCCTCAAATAAATCTCTTCTACTTCTTATTTAACTCCACCAATTAATTAAATGAACTCCACTAAAATAATTCCTCATTTATTTCTTAATATACCACACTAGAAATATTATGCATTTAATACATAAACTTTCCAAAAATATTCATTAAATATTTTCTATCCACCTAAATCATGCAAACATGCTCCAAAAATAGTAAATAAAATATTAACTATGCATAGTAATTTTTCCGGACTAAAATAATACCAAGTCCCGGACCGATGGTACTATTCACAGACCGGTAAATCACTATTACCGACACTAAAAGAAAAATCAGTCTGTTACAGTTTAGGTTAGGTTTTTGACTGATTTGGTTTGATTTGTTTGGTTTGGTCCAAATCGTGATTTTTGTATGGTTTTCAACTTCCAATCAGTTTTATTGGGGTTTTCATTTAATTGTAGGTTTGGTTCAACTATATAAATTATACGTGTACATACAACTGATTAAATAAATTCATAGGGGGTTAATTTATTAAAATTTTTTAAATGATAAATTTTTGAAAATAAAATTCTGAGTTGTTTCAGTCCTCTTCTTAGTTAAATGATCCCCTATATATGGATAATACACTTTCAATATATAATAGAAAATTTTATATTTTTATATCATTGTTAAATTATACTATTAAAAAATATAATTTAATAATATAAATCAATAAAATAGCACCTAGTTGTTTTTATAAAATTCAAAACTAAATTAAATTTTTTAAAAACCAATCTAACCGAAAACCAGTCGGTTTTACTTTATTATGGTCAACAATTTTCTCCTTCGTTTTGATCCTATAATTAAGATCTTAGACTACTATTAGCTCAACCTCTGCCACACAAACAAAGAAAACAAAATCCAAAATTGAAAAAGAGAGGGAGAGAAAGTTTGTCCCTCTGCTAAAAAACCATTATCAATGGCATTTGGTCTCAAATTCCTTCCCTTGCCATCAATACCCCCATCTTCTCCACATACAATTATCCATTCACCTAATTACAACTTATCATTAACCAATTTTCCTTATTCTGCGACTCATCGGCACCTCAATTTTCAGTCAACTAGTAGTCGTTTTCGCGTCCTGTGCCGATATAATCACAGCGCAGAAGAAGAAGAAAATACATATAGCTTTGATGAAGCAGTTGGTCTCTTCAACAGGAGAGAATACTACAAGTGCCATGACTTGCTTGAAGCTCTTTGGATCAAAGCTGAAGATCCCAACAGAACTCTTCTTCATGGGATTCTGCAATGTGCCGTTGGCTTTCATCATCTCTTTAACCAGGTTTCATCTACTAGAGTAGAGCATTTTAGTTTTATTTTTATTTGGAATAACGTTGAATTTCTTGCAAGTTGAGTATTATTTTATGAACCAAGCAAGTCCAGAGACTCATAAAGCCTATTTATGCACATAATATGTAGAACCATAAAGGAGCAATGCTGGAGCTGGGAGAGGGAGTTTGTAAGCTTAGAAAGATGAATTTTGAGAGCGGACCGTTTCATCAGTTTGAGCAAGACATTTCTGCTGTTCTTGAATTTATTTATCAAACTCAGATTGAACTGGCTGCTTGTAAGTGGAATTAGTTTTTTCTTTTCTTAAATTAGTTTTAAATTTTTTTTTATTACATTAATAATAATAATAATAATACTTAAAAACACAGCATTTCAAAAATAATTATAGGGTCTATTTATATGTGATATAGCATTGGAATTTGTGTTTAAGTGTAAAATCATAAAAACAAAATATGAACTGAAATTTCAAATACTAAATTGTCTCAAATGACTAGCTATTCAATTGTAGTTTCAAGAAATTCAAATATAAAAAGGATTTTGTCACCTGAGCCAATTCTTTATTTCAAATGCAATATTGAATTGAGTTTAATTCAATTTTATAATGAGTTTGGCATGTGAATTAATCAAAATCTCTCTCCTTCCCAATCCCTAATTTCTTCTTCTCTTCTCAAAAGTTCTTTCTTTTTATTGTACATTATTATGTTGAACTATAAATTGCCAAAGCAAAACGACAATAATTTTAGGGGCGAATGACAAATTATTTGAAAGAAATGGGAATCGACAGAAGGACACACCCTTTATCAAGACAATTTATTTTAATTTTATTTTATGTTTGAACAAAAATTTTTACATTTGTTTTGCAAAAATCTTGCAAATGAGAAGAGACATTACAAGTTTTTAGAACTTAAAGTTCAACATAATATACTTTTTCTTATTAATAAGTTTTATCTTAAGCACAACAATTGGGCAATCTATACAATACATATTTGTTTATTTTGTTGACAAAATTTCAGGTACAGATGATCTGTGTATAGCTATGGATAGATCAGAGAGATCATACCAACTTCTTGGGGGCTATGGTGCTGGACAGCTTTTGTATACTCTAGAAATTGATCCCATGAATGGTCTTTTTATTGTCTTTTGTCCTCAGAGATCTTATGCTTCTGCTGACCCACCCAGAGTAAAGCTTCCTACCCTCCAGGCTACCCAAGATCATCTTATGTCCTATGGCTCCTCAACTTATGTTTGATGAGATGTAATAAAATGTCATGTAATATATTAAATGTATTTCGTTGAAAATATATTTGATTACAGGTCACCAAACACAGACACATATATATACACACACAATTGCCTCAACATCTTGTAAATAATTTGACTAAATGTCATATGGATTTATTTTTTAGCTTGATTGTATAACATATTGAAAGATTAATGTGATATTTGTTTTTAATCCCTTAGTTTATGACAATCTCTACCGGGTAAACAATATTAATGGTGTTTTGCACTTTACAATTTTTTTCTAACAGAAAAATTTGCAATTAAACATCTGAATTAATAATTTTTATACAACTAAGATTATGTAGCCAAAAATCGATATGAAATATTTTACTACATCCCATAACAGATTATTACCTTTCTATTTACGTTTGATCTAATTTATCAAGTAAAATGGTCCATTTAATTGCCGAACACACTTAATTTGCAATTTCCTATAGAGTTCAGATACAAGATTACAAATTTTTTCTAATCAAACACCAAAAAAAAAAAAAAAAGCTAAGACATCACAAATATAGAAACAAAGTTACACAGTTACACCAATATAGTTTAGTCAAAATACCAAAGCAAAACTGATTAGCTAAGTTAAGACAGCATGTAAGAGACAGAGTGCTGACTGACCGACACGAAAATGGTAGTGTAATGTAGATACAATGAACAATGAATACAGATTGATCTAAAAAAAATTTACACAAGTATGAATAGCATAAAGTTTTACATACATTTGCCATCTTCAAATCTTGCAGGTTGGATCATCCAATCGATGGAGCTACACTAATGGAGTTTCTTCAATCTGATTTACCCTCTGACTTTTCCTTCTTTTCTTCTTTTTTGGGTCGAACCAGCAACTTAAATGTCCATACTGCCAGAAGAGTTGCCTCAATTGGAGCAAGCCAATATACAAGTATATGTTCCTTTGTTATATGGTCGCCACGGGCATAAGCCCATCCCATCACCTATAGATTTAAAAGGCGCTCTAGTTCATCTATTTCTATTTCCAAAGTTTTGGCAGCTAAAACAAATATGAGATAAATGCATCACATGATAATGATGTGAGAACTACTTACAGAGGCTGGGTTCATGCAACCACCAGTCAGATCAGATCCAAGTATGTGAAGAGCTAATTTGGAGATGCTTGAGATCCAAGTCTTCCTGAAGAAACTTCCAGGGATCTTTCTTGCAAGCCCAAGAGAGATAATGACAATTATAAATGTCAGCACTCCTTCTGTGAGTGCACCTCGATGGATGTCGACATTCAAACGTGGCCCACGTCCTACTTCAGGAAAAGTCTCAATAATAAGCCTAACTCCATATATGGATCCAATAACCTGGGAGAAACAGAAGGAAAAAGAGGATGCAGTGTTTCGCTTTGGGCATGTTTAATTTTGTACAATGTACATATCAGCATGAATCATATTCAGATCTTGTGGAGTAGAATCAATGAAAAGAAGGAAATGTAAAAGAAGACTAGATAGAGGGGAAACAGATGAAGAGAATGATAGAGAGAAGAAAAATAGAGAAGGGAAGACGAAACAAAGAGTCTCACAAGAGAAGAAGAGAATTTCTTTGCATTCATAAAACTATTATGACTGTCTGTGACTAAAACCAGAGACATGCAAGGAATGTGACATATTTTCAGTACATATAATTTCACGATAAGATTAACACACACAAAGTTGTTGCACCACAATAAGAATTAATAAACCAGTGATATAGAAAGACATCACGATCCCTTGTAGCAAATATATATATATATATATATATATATATATATATATATATATATATATATATATATATATATTTGCTGAGATGGAAATAAAGATATCAAATTTTTCCAGGATAACTGGAAATTAATGCAACTAATGATATTAACAATGGTGGCAAGTTATTATAATGAAGAACCATAATGAAACATATGAAATTGAAGCAAATTTAGCAGAAGTACAATTGCCACAATAAGATTAACACAAACAAAGTTGTTACAAATGCACCTAATGATATCAACAATGGCGGCGAGTTATTATTATGAAAAACCAAGATGAAATATACAAAATTGAAGCAAATTTGGGGAAGTACAACAGGAACGACGGCATTGCGGTAATGGCCATTATTATTGTTACTTTTTAAATCCTGCAAAACAAGTTCCTGGCTCATACACACTTGATAAAATTCTCTTGGAGCTTGTTTGCTATAAATAAATTCCAGGGTAAAGTACTATTTAGTCCCTCAGGTTTGGTCAAATTCACTACTCCATCCCTCTATTTTGGAGAACCAATTAAAACGTCCCTGTAGTTTGTTTCCTTCCAACCAAAATGTCCATCCGTCCAAAAAAGGACTTTTTTACCGTTAGTATTAATAAAAAGACAAGATTACCCTCATTCTCTCTCTGTCTCTCTCTCTCCCCAACGATAATACACCAAGCAAACCTTGAAACAACCAAATCCAAATCTCAAAAAAATTCAAAAAATCTAAAGATTGAAAAGATCCATGATAGATCTACTACTTCACGATCAAACCAAGCAAATCCAAATCATAGAATTCATAGATAAAAAATTAAAAAAAAAAAAAAATGAAAACGAAAACAATCTCCACACCTAGCATCATCATCAACAGATTCAACAACAATAATGCTTACCATGAAGTTTCTAAGGTTTTCTTTTCATTTTTTAAAATAAAAATAAAAAGGTGTAAGGACTATATTAAATTTTTTTTAATTTTGCTCTCTCTTCTTCCCCATGTAAGACTCACCTTTTTGCTGCAAATCAGGGAACTGTTCTTTCTCTTTTTTTTTTTTCTTTTTTTTTCTTGAGCTCTTTAGATTTGGAGAGAGAGAGAGAGAGAGAGAGAGAGAGAGAGAGAAGAGAGTGTGATCAAAATCCTTGTTAATGGGTTTTCTTGATTTGTTTGGGTGGTGAGTAAGTCTTTGTAAAAATTGAACAGTATTTTGGTTACAGAATTTAAGTTTGTTTCTTATTCTTTTTTCTTTGTTATTTTGTTCTTTTTCATTATTTTAGGTTCATTTTTTGAACGTGTAAAATGCATGTATTGAGTATAAGAAAAAGCAATTAATTATCTTTGTTGTTTTTTGATTGTTTAAGAAATAGTGGAGATCCATTAAGGGTAAATGAGATGAATTCAATAATTTATTGAGGGTATTTTGGGGTTTATATTTTCTTCTCTTTCCTTTGAATCCACTTTTTTCACAAGACTAACGTTAAAAAAGTCTATTTTTGGATGGAAGGATCTTTTAGTTGGACAGAAACAAACCATGGGGACTATTTAATTGGTTCTCTAAAATAGAAGGACGAGTTAGTGAATTTGATCAAACCTCAGGGACTAAATAGTAATTTACCCTAAATTCCGATATAGAATTGTTCACAAATCCAAATTTGCTATATTTGGCAAAAAGGAAATTTTGTTTAGAATTTTATATTTTTAATTCTATGACATTAGTTATACTTCAATCCAATTCTATCAAAATCGATAAAGCATAAATTTTAAACGTAGTACAAGTTAATAAAGCTATAGAATTTCAAACTGGTATAGGTACAAGTTAGGCTATAAATTTAAAATCAAATCCACTCTTAATACTTAACATTCTGAACATGAAAATTCATCAACAAACAATTTGAATGAGGAAATTGCAAGTCAAAATTAATTGCACCTTAAAGTTGATATTGACTAAATATATAAAAGATTGAAAGTAATAAAACCAGAAATAGGGCAAAGAGCCCAGAAAATCCAAATACACACATTTGTTTTCTAATATGGTTCCTTCTTTTAAAATAATCAAGCCATACGCCTTAACATTGAGAACAATTATGACTATCATTTACTATGTCTCTCTAATAATGTGGATTTACTAATTACATTATTCATAATAATTTTTTCTATTCAAAAGGACAAGAGTATCCTTGAGCCAACTTTCATGTTAGCCGAGATTAGACCCCTTCCCCGGACAAGTCCAAACTCCAAGGGCACATGTGCATCCTTCCACATTTGGCCTATACCTTTGGAACTACCTTCCAAGTTATGGTATGAAATCAGTAGCCTATACCACTCAGCATTCCTTTTCATTAATGTAATAATATTTAAGCTCACTATAAGAAGATTCAAGCTAACAAGAATTTTCAAGAAAAAAACCTCAATGTTTTGATGATTTGAAGTAGATATCAAATTTTACTTACTTTTATTTAGAATTTAAATTCAAGTTATTTAATATCAATTGGAAACATAATAAACATCAAAAAATAAGTGGAATTCCAAATCACTTCCCAATTGGCTGCCATATCACCATAATCAAAATCTTAGAGCTTGTTTGGTATTGTTATTGCACATAGCTGATGTTAGAGGCCAAACAACACAAATTTAAATTTTTGAGGATATTTTAGCAACATGATCAATTTAGTAGCTCTATGCAAAAGTTTGTAAAAAGAGCTTATTTCAAATCAGTTTTGCACATAAAAGTCAACTTGCAAAAGCTTTTCAAGTTCCCTGGTACAAGTAGCTGAGATGTTTTCCATACACGAAAGCATTAAAACTGTGGCAAGGTTGTTATCTTGAATTTGGGATTGGGAAGATACTGGAAATTATTGGTATATAAGCTTTGCAAATTCATCGAATGACAACAAATGACAATGTCCAAATGAAGATTTAAAGATCAGGGGTTAATTTTGTTTTGTTGTTGGCAAAAGATATAGCAACTAGTATGAGATGACAGATTGGCAGTGTGAATATGAAGGGGTTGGTCTCATGATAATTGATGTGAAAACATTAGTAACAAGGAAGTGATGCAGTAGAAGCATAAACAGAAGGAAAATTGCGAGAATAAACTAATAATGGGGGAGAGAGAGAAAAACTAGAGAGAGGAAATTCTAGGGAAGGAATCAAAGATAAGGAAAGAAGAAAAGGGGGAGGATAGAAACAATACCAAACATAAAAATTTGCGTAACATTCTAAACTAGCAACAATTGTTTCGTAACTGTCATTATCACTATTGTTATCATCTACCACCGCCACCATTGCAACCTTTACTATGACCTCCAGTGACACTAACAATTATATCATTACCATTATTATACGACTATACCCTTTACTAACATCATCTACCCCTTTCATTATCTTCCTAACTTCATGATTTCGTAAACTTCAATGGTCATAATTTAACAATATAACCAAATTCACATCATATATTTGGCTATAAAAGTTTAGCACATGTTTATCTAAAATCAATAATTCAGTAGAATAAAAAATGTTGCCCTGTGCCAAAAATATATTCTAGGAAACTTCCAATCAAATTTCTGGTGGCTATTAACCAAACATGTTTTCAAAAGCACTTATTGAAAATAGGCAAAATGACCAAAAAAATCCTAAAGGTTACCCTTTTTTATGATTTTATTCAATCTTTTAATTTTAGCAAGGTATATCTATATATAGATTTTTTTCCTTACAATTTTAGCCTCATTAGTCCTCTACCCAAATAAGTAGTGCCATTATAGCCATTTGTTTATTAATCATACTCGATGTTGCAAGTGGGTTAATGATTGAAGAAACAAAAGATATAAACCAAATAGAAAAAAGACAGGAAAAAGAATTTAAAAAAAAAAAAAAATCCAATTTAAATAGAGAACAAAAATTCATTTAATTGCACATGACTTGAATTTCAGCTTCTAACAGCTGCGATGTTCCCAATATTGCAGTAGTTTGATTTACATGCCTATTATTTAACCTTTGATTTGGAAGGAAAGCTTAAAAAAATCCTGAAAGTGATATTAGAACACTGGTTTCCTCCCAAAATGGAGAGAAGTGGAAGGGAATGTAAATTTTACAAGTTAGATAATGTTATATTTTCATTACAAACTTCAATTAGTACACATAAGAATATTCTTTTTGTTGATATAATGTGAAAGTATCACATGCAATTTTACCCCATCCTCTATCCTAATATTTTTTCCAAGGTTCTATTCTTCTGTGTCTCAATGAATCCACACATTGAAACTGATCAAAGGGCAACAAAACTTTTGAAGGAGATAAAATTCAAAAAAGAGAGAGGTACAGACAGACACCAAATAGCATTCACCAACTAATTAATGAATCTTACCAATCACTACACAAAATGAACTGCAACTGCATACACAATATAATGGAAAAACTCTGATATGCAGAACACTATAAACAAGCTTTCTGTTCATCGGAAATTCAAAAAACAGTGATGAGGCACTTGGTCTCAAAGCATGCGCTGGTAATCAATTAATTCAAACAATTAATAGTTGATGATATCTGAGAATAGTTGGAGAAGATCATACACCAGCACTCACATAGGATGGCTCCCACTTGTATTGTGGAGCTCACCTCATGCAACTGCAGTGGCAAATACATGCAGTGTAGCATAGCATTTCTATGAAAAGATCTCTATATTATTTCAGACACAATAGATCCTTGCCTTTACTTAAAAGATCTAGGCTTGTCTTTAACTCTAATCCCGTGTTTAATTTGAGGATAAATTTTTCACTAAGGAGTATGATTTTTGCCCTAAACTGCCCCATGACAGTACCCACCTCATGATCTCACTCATTACAAATTATTCAAGTAGCAGCCATAAATCCTCCAAGGATCACTCAAGCCACTAGGCTCACCACTACTCAGCTATGATGGGATTTAACACACCATGTCAAAATAAATACCAGTAGGAACTAGAAAAGAAAGATCTCCATTAATTCATATATTAACATACAAATGCATGCCTAAAAGTGTTGTCTCATTACTAACTGTTAACACACCATTAAGTCAAAAAGCCTTCACACAACAGAAAATTTTAATAACTTGTCTATCAAATTCATGTGCAATATTTTATATTAGTGAAGTTAAAATCATTTGCCATAATTCAAAAAGGCTACAAGAATAATGTGTAAATGAAACCCTCCAAATTTCTCAATTAATAACGGTCATAATTCTGTAATATCTGGACCCCTTTTCTATACAGAACTGTAGATAAATCAACAAAACAGCTCCAATAATCCTTTTTAAAGCTGGCTAAAGACATTAATATTCCAGCCTATAAAATATTGGATTTTCTCTAATAAGCATAAAATTGTAAACGTAGCCAACAACTACAAAAATTGTCCTAATGGAGCAGAACCCATTATCGGAAAAAGCAAAGAATTAATCTTTTTCTTCAGTTATGTTACGAAAAGAAACAGATAAAGCAAAATAAAATTGAAAAGAAGAAAGGAACCTGAGCAGGGATTCTAGCCCCAACAGTGAGGAGAAATTGACTGAAATCCCCAGAAATTGCAGAAGAGAAAATGGTGAGAGGATTGTAACCTCCTCCTTTGGTGATCTTACCCAAGAATGCGAAGAAGAACATAACAATAACAGAGAGGGCATAATTGATGGCCTCACCACTGGGTTGATGCGCAAGTCCTAAAACATGATTCACAAACAGCTTTATCAAAGCCCCTGACCATACCCACATGAAAGATATTACAAAATCAGATATGATCAGACGAGAAGTGACGGATCCATCACCCATTTCGTTTCACTATACGATTATGATATTGTTGTCTCTTCTTCTAACTTTGGTCATGCATGGACATGAAATGATGAAAAAATGTCGTTTTATAATAAATGAATGTCTATTATGTCATTGTCGGGTGTTCCTTCCTCACAGTTTCCTCACAACACAAAACCATCTTCCGAAACTCGCCGTTTACGACGACAGAGGTTCAAATTGAAAACTCAAAAAAGGAGAGCAGACAGCCACCCACTTTATTCTATTCTTTAACTCGCAACGCAATTTGCAGACCACAAGATAAAATAAGACTGTGGTCTGCGGGTCACCTCTCCCTCTATTTGCTATTTGCGACTCTCCAATTCTCGTTATAAAATAAATAATATTTTACAATTTATTTGAAAAATATAATATTTTATATGTTGGGTAGCAGAGAAATGCTAAAACACGCCCCCATTGAAATTTATTTATTTAATCCATTCTATCTATCTGTCTATTTATATTCTTATTTATTTATTCTATCATAAAAATCTCTTCAAGTAATATTAATTTCTTATATAAAGAGAGGCAAATGATAGGATTTGATTGAATTTTTTTAGAGACGGATTTGATTGAAATTATTATTTCGTCCCCGATATTTGAAAAAATGAGTAAAACTCAATTTAATCCCAAAATTTATTTAGAATATTATAGGGGTCAAATTTGATATTGTAGATCAATTTACCTCTTGAACTTGATTTGATTTTTGCAAATCAAGGAGTTGATTCAATTCATCAAGATTGATTTTTATCTCTTTTTGTTCTGCATTAAAAAAATTCAGATCATTTTTTCCAACACTTCTTTAAAATCCATAAATATATAATTTCTTTTAACATATTAATTTACAAAATATGTAATGGGAAAATAATTATTTCCCCTTTAACATTTGACCAAATTAACTTATTCGTTTCTGCATTTTGGCATTATTAATTAATAGTTTCTGAAGTTTACCTTTGTCAGAATAATTAGTCCTTTCATCGATGTTTTTCATATTTTTTCCATTAAAATGAGTCAAAAAGTAAGAAAGAAGTGAGAGAATTGACACAAAATGACAACAATAGCCCTTATTATGCCATAAAACTTATTATTTGCTAAATTAAGATCATTTAGGCTCTTCCAACCTTCAATTCCTTGAAGGAATCCACCAGACAATTTATTTCCATTAAAAACTAACCTATTTAACAAATTTAAATTAATAAAACTTGATGGAATTGAATTAGTGAACATATTATTACTTGCAAAAAAATTAATCAAAATTCATAGAAAACCAATCTCCATAGGCATTTTCCTAGAGATTCTGTTTTTTGAAATCAACTAAAATAACTTGGCTTTATTCTCTGCTCACATGATTTTGAGTATGTTCTCATACAATTTCAATGACTTGAGCTCCAATTCGCACGACTCATCTAGAGTTAAAACTGTTCTGGAGGCATCGAGTCTTCTAAATCGTCAAGTGTGAAAATCTTGTTGGCAATGTGTCTGTCAACATCTGAAGGTAAAGCGTACTAACATCTAAAGTTCAAAAATTTAGAGTTAAAGCGTTTATAAGTATCGTCTAGTTGAGCAATTTTCAGCGAGTATCAATATCTGAAGCCGCCCAGTGCAATACAACTTCCTATTACAGGCTTCACTGTCAAACCAACGAATCAAAAGCAGTCATTATATCTAGATCTTGATCGAATCAATCTGAGTAACGGATCTAAATACCTTTTATGGAATTGTGTAAAGAGATTTATTTTTCAGCAATTTGATCTTGAATTTGACCGCTTGCAATTTTCGCAGAGTGTTAGCAACTCTTTTTTTTCTGTTTTTGGGCTTACACCAGATGGTGATGGACAGGGGCGAATCCAGGATTTTACATTAAGGGGGCAAACTTTCAACTTTTGTATTTTATTTTATTTTTTTAACAATAGAACCATCTATCCATAGATTACTAATCACAATAGTAAAAATTAAAACTATTGAGTAAAAATAATATAAAACTAATTTATAAGTCATTTGAATACAAAACAAAGATGTACCTTATATATTTTGAAGCCTCATACCATTTTGACTTGTGCACACACATCGATTAAATAACAATAATAGTGCAACTGTGCAAGTCTATAAGGAAATAAATCATACAATATACAATTCAACATATAGAAAAAGACTAATATGAAACACATAAACAACAACCAATAAATAGACATTGATATTTATTAGATAGTTCAAAATTTTCTTATATTATTGAGAAACCATAATACCTTTATAATATTTATATTCTCCATAAAAAAAACAAACAAAACATAGATGGAAGCAAAAAAAGAAGCCATAATACCTTTATAATATTTATATTCTCGATAAATAAAATAACAAAACATACATGGAAGCAAAAAAGATTAATCCATCATACCATTCATTCTTACTTGAAGAACTTTAGAACATGAATCAAAATAAAAAAATATTATTATCGAATTCTTCTTATGAGCAATCTATCACAATTGTTCTCTACGAGTCTTCATATTCTGATATCATTGTAAAATTTTCTCATTGTCAATACTATTGAAGATACCTTTCTCAACATATGTGATTAAGCAATCATTCAACCAAGAATCTCTCATTCGATTATGTAATTGATTTTTCACTATTTTCATTGCTGAGAATACTCTTTCAACTGAAGTAGTAGCAATTGGCAAAATCAAAACTAATTTCACAAGTAAAAACACCAAAGGATACATAACATCTTTTTTTGATTCAACCAATTTTTCGCCAAGATCACTAATCCCTCTTAGATTTGAACATTGATCATCAGATCTCATATTAACAACATAATTTTCAAGTTGATTGCCAAGAGTAACAACAAGCTCTACTTTAGAAAAATCAAAAGGATAAAATTCAACAAGCTGAATCAATTTTTGCTTATTAAAAGCTTGGAAAGAGTCACTTGGATTCAAGCATGCTATATAAAGAGCAAGTTACAGCGATAGTTTAAGCTCTTGAAGTTGCATATCAATTACAGTGTAGAATAATTCCACTTGATAATAATGCAAAATTGTCATTTATTGTGCAACGATGTCTAAACCTTCCTTGAACCATAAAATTATCATTCATATTGACAATGGTAATACTATGTGATACGGAATCCAAAGATCAACATGAAACTTAGAATTCTCCACCAATTTGAACCAGCAGAATTAACCCCAAGCAATCATGATTTTGATTTGTTCTTATATCTAAGAACTCAACTCAAAGGAACTTAAAGAGAAAATCCCAAGATATCCCTTTAAACCCACTTTGAATTAGATGTTTAAAAACATGAGAAATAGGAATTGAATCTGAATAGCAATTGAACAAACCAATTACAATCCAAACAATACCTTATGCATAAAGACAAAAGAAGGCAAAACCTCACTTTTATTAATCTGAAATTATCCAAAATTCAATCTTCCAAAACAAAGAAAGCTAATCCCTTTATATAGAGTAGGGGTGTACAAAGTAAGTAAATAAAAATTAAAACAATAATTAAAGCCATAAAGTGGATAGCTCTTCAACTTCCATAACTCCTTTAACTCTTCATCTTCTACCTTCTTGTCTCTTTAAGTTCTAGTGATCCAAAATAAGCCAAATGCAGTGTCCAACCCAAATATACGACCCCAAAATGAGTTTTGAGCTAAAAGCCGCAAAACTTCAAGATTGCCAAAACGGGCCTAATGATGTCATTACTCCATAAAATTTTCCATCTATAAATATAAGCCCAAAATGAACTCTAAACTAGCTCAAATATATTTTAAATAATTTAGAAAGTATTTTAGCCATATTTTAATTAAAAGCCTATATAATCTATAAATTTTCATACCCGGACATTTTCTCATTTTGACTCGTGTTGCCTCCATAACCTGTATTGTATCATTCCCTCCCCTTTCAATATAATTCGTCCTCGAATCATGAGGTTTGGTAAATAATTTATTCGTGGTCACATAATCATCAATATTGATATCGATTTCAATTTCCTCACCTGCTCCCGACTCACATTCCACTATTTGCGATTTTTCAAGATACACATTACAATAAATGGAAAATTCATAATTAAATTTCCTCACTCGCTCTGATACCAATTCATACGGAACTCTAAGATCAACATGGAACTTAGAACTCTCCACCAATTTGAACTAGTAGAATTAACCCCAAGCAATCATGATTTTGATTTGTTCTTATACCTAAGAATTCAACTCCAAAGAACTTAAAGAGAAAATCCCATAATATCCCCTTTAAACCCAATTTAAATTAGATTTTCAAAAACATAAGAAATAGGAATTGAATCTGAATAGTAATTAAACAAATCAATTACAATCCAAACAACACCTTATGCATAAAGATAAAAGAAGACAAAACCTCACTTTCAATAATCTAAAATTATCCAAAATTCTATATCTCAAAACAAAGAAAGCTAATCCCTTTATATAGAGTAGGGGTGTACAAAGTAAGTAATTAAAAATTAAAATAGTAATTAAAGCCATAAAGTGGATAGCTCTTCAACTTTCATAACTCCTTTGACTCTTCATCTTCTACCTTCTTATCTCTTCAAGTTCTAGTGATTCAAAATAAACCCAAATGGGCTGTCCAACCTAAATATATGGACCTCAAACTGAGTTTTGAGCTAAAAGCCCAAAAACTTCAAAATTGCCAAAACAAGCCCAACGATGTCATTGCTCCATAAAATTTTCCATGTATATATGTAGGCCCAAAATGAACTCTAAACCAGCTCAAATCTATTTTAATTAATTTAGCAAGTATTTCAGACCATATTTTAATTAAAAGCTCAAATAGTCTATAAATTTTCATAACTGGACATTTTCTCGTTTTGACTTGTTTTGCCTCCATAACCTATATTGTATCTTTCTGTCCCCCTTTAATATGATTCGACATATTGTCCTCGAATCATGAGGTTTGGTAAATGATTTATTCGTGGTTACATAATCATCAATATCAATACCGATTTCAATTTTCTCACCCGCTCCCAACTCACTTTCCACTATTTGCAATTTTTCAAGATACATATTACAATAAATGAAAAATTCAGAATTAAATTTCTTGATTTTCTTCATATTATATTCAAATGTATCCTGATGAGTTGCTTGTCCTTTTAACTTCCTGATTAGCAAAATCTGATTGTCTAGTTTGTTGTTGATACCATCAAGTTGCTCAATTAGACTTTCAAATCCTTGTAGCATGACTGTCATGAAATTCATATTGTTTCTTTGGCTTCATTTTCTCTTTCGTCTTTTTTTTTTTTTTTGAAATTTAACAACAAATAAAACAGATTTCCAGTCCTCATAAAACACTCCCTTTCGTGTTTACTCTCGTAATATGAACACTCGTGTTTTACTCAAAATCTTGGCTCTTACCCTCTTTTAAGCTAACACACTCTTGCCTTTTACCACTCAAGCTCTCTTTTTGCTTTATAAAAAAGGGTTAGTTCAAATAGCAATCAATATATCCAAATGCATTCAATTTCAATTTAGAACCAATAAGGAAATCCTAGCAATAAAGATCGACACTCAAACACTAGAAGCAAATAAAACTCCAGCAAACAAATGAACAACACACACTTGAAGGAAATGAAGCGTATGTTTGATTTTTGTTCAAATAGGCAGCAAAGAGTCAAACTTGATGCCGAATGATGTAATTAGATGCAATATGGCAGATATAAGAAAAGAAAACTAATGGATGCAAGTAAATGGCAAATCTGGAAATTGATGAAAGAAACTTGAAATTCTTAAAATAGAATCTATAATTATCAAACAAAACACTCAATTAACAGAAAAGATATGATTTTGAATGAATCCCAACTCAATTGAAGTGAGTCGAATCCAAAGAGCCCCAAAACCCACAAATAGCCTAGCAATTCAAATTGAAATTAAAGCAACCAACAGCCCCAAATTTCGTGTTTTCCTTGTTGTTTCAATTTGTTTTTTTTTTTCCTCTTCTTGATGATATTTGATGATAATCAAGTGAAAAAAAACAACCTCCACTCAATTTGTACTAAGTTCAATTCTTGAGAATTTATGCATGCACAATCTACTTAGAACCATAAATCTGAAAAACGGGCAGAAATTATTATTTTTTTATTTTGTTTTTTTTATAATTATACTAATTCGATGTGTTTGTACAATATAGAAATTGACTCCCCTAAGTTATACAAACTAAAACGAAGAGATAAGCAGATTTGTGCAATATGAGCTAATTAAACCAAATCTGAGTTTTTTGGATTCAAATTAGTTTTAAACATCTCAAGAACTCAAAGAACAGCCAAAAAACTATATTAATAGTAGATAAAGGATGAAAAATTACTTGGCAAACCAATGCTTTGATACCAATTGAGACAAATCCCCAAGATCAACATGGAACGTAGAACTCTCCACCAATTTGAACCGGCAGAATTAACCCCAAAGCAATCATGATTTTGATTTGTTTGTATACCTAAGAACTCAACTCAAAAGAACTTAAAGAGAAAATTCTAGAATATCCCCTTTAAACCCACTCTGAATTAGATGTTCAAAAACATAAGAAATAGGAATTGAATCTGAATAACAATTGAACAAATTAATTACAATCCAAACAACACTTTATGCATAAAGATAAAAGAAGGAAAAACCTCACTTTTATTACTCTGAAATTATCCAAAATTCAATCTCCCAAAACAAAGAAAGCTAATCCCTTTATATAGAGAGGGGTGTAGAAACTAAGTAAATAAAAATTAAAACAATAATTAAGCCATAAAGTGTATAGCTCTTCAACTTCCATAACTCCCTTAACTCTTCATCTTCTACCTTCTTGTCTCCTCAAGTTCTAGTGATCCAAAATAAGCCCAAATGGGCTAATGTATGGGCCCTAAAATGAGTTTTGAGCTAAAAGCCCAAAAACTTTAAGATTGCCAAACAAGCCTAATGATGTCATTACTTTATAAAATTTTCCATGTATAAATATAGGCCTAAAATAAACTCTAAACCATCTCAAATGTATTTTTAAAAATTTAGAAAGTATTTTAGCCCATGTTTTAATTAAAAGCCCATACAGTCTATAAATTTTCATACTCGAATATTTTCCCGTTTTGACTCATTTTGCCTCCATAACCTGTATTGTATCACTATGTTTCTCACAAAATAAAGAAACTTCATCAATTAGGATTACCACCCATCATCTCTCATCATTTGTAGACTTTGTTTAGAAACTCTAATCAAAGAAATTGCATTAAGAATGTCTTGATCTCTTCTTTGTAATGCTTGGGATAATTCATTTGTGATACATAAGATATTTTTCATGAAATGCAAGTTAAAAGACAAACTCATAGGATTGAATAGAATCAAACAACACATATGCTTCACCTTTTTGCTTTGAATTTATTCCTTCATTCCAAAATGATCTCAAGCACATCAACTACGGAGTCAAACATCACAATTAGATTTACTAATGACCCATAATGCAAGTCCCAACGTGTGTCACTAGGTCTTTGAAGAGAAGTTTCTTGATGTAAACCTCGACCACTTGAGATTTCACCATTTTTTTATTCTTCAATAATACTACTGAATTATTTCCCATGAAGAATATCCTTTCTCTTACTAGAAGCTCCAACTACATTCAATAAACTTAAGAGTAGGTTAAACAACATACTAATTTGCACATGATTCTTTGCACCAGTACAAGTGCTAATTGCAATTGGTGAGCAAAACAATGGACATAGTATGCAGAACTGTTTTCTTTCAAGATAAAAGTCTTCAAACCATTAATTACTCATTGCATATTGCTAGCTCCGTCATAGCCTTGCCCATGTAGAGATGATAAACTCAATCCATGTTTTGAAAACAATCCCTCTATTGCAGACTTAAGAGATACAGAGGCAGTATCACTAACATGAATAATACCAATAAACCGCTCAAGCACACATCCTTTTGCATCCACATAGTATAAAACAATGGCCAATTGTTCTTTGATTGAGATGTCACGAGACTCATCGATGAGAATAGAAAATAGCCCACCTTGAATATCATTAATTTAGCATTAGTGGTCTCTATTACAGCAGCTTTAACAATATCTTTTTGTATATCAAGATCAATGACTTTGAGATTACCATGAGCATTTTCTAAAACAATATTATTGATATCTTGGTTATGATCAAGTAAAAATCGTAAAAGTTGCAAAAAATTACCATCGTTATTAGAAGCCTCTAACTCATCATGACCGTAAAAAGCTAGTCCTTGACGTAAAAGGAATCAAATGCAATCAACTGATGCAGTAAGTTGAGTACGATAGTCCTTTCGAGCTTGATTGGATTGTCTAGCATAAGCAACTTGGATATGCCGCTTTTGATTCATCAAATCTTGGAAATTGCTCCAAGCTTTGTTATGAGCACTATTTGGACCTCCTATATGAATTTGAAATCTTTCTTTCTTTTTCCAGTTGATAAATACATCAACAACAAAGTATCACCACTTGCTTGATCCCTAATATCTAGCCTATACAGATAACAACACAAGCAAAAAGCTGCATCCTTTGAAACACTGTACTCTAACCAATTGCTATATTCTTTAAACCAAGAAGGAACAAATTGACGATAAATATTTCCAACTTTTCTTTATGGAAAATCATTATCGAAAGGTTGACATGGACTCTTTTGCAAATAAGCCCTTCGTATTTTATCACGATCATTAGGGTGATAATCTGAAATCTTTTTTCGTAATCCTAGATCAGAAGTAAGATCATCAATGTTGATTTCCAAATGGGGATGCTTTGAACAATTGGGATCAAATCTTTATTTGTAAATGATCGTTTGAGAAATTTGTCGATAACTAAATTAAATTCATGTACAAAGTAATTAGAAATTTAAATAAAATTAACTACAACATCATGATTTACTTAAATTTTATACAAAGCCATTGTCTCACATTCAATACAATAAAGTAAAAAATTCTAATTTTGTATCCTAATTTAATCCTTTGCGCTTACATCATTAATTAAATATATAAAAAGAAAAATGAAAATGCACGTATGGATGCTGCAAAATCAAATCAATTTTTAAAAAATTGTTTTTTATTTTCATATTAACTAATTTTCAAGTTTGAATTAATAAATTAATATACAAAATTCAAATAGTTCGATTGGATATGATATTCCTAATCATAATAAGTTAAGAACAGCTAAATAGTACTTGTAGATTTCTTTTTCATCCAAATTCATACTTTTCATTACAACAATTCCAATTTTCATGCTAAACAGACTTGAATAAATAAGTTCCAGTTTTCTCATTCTATGTTAAAATGCATAAGATGTTAGCAATCCAATCATACCACTAAGGCAAAAATCATAAACAAATTAATTTACATCATAATTCAAATAATATAAAGAAAAAAAAATACAAAAATAGTTTATAATTATAAATGTGCAAAGTATGAAAATATATTGAAAAAATTAAAAGAAGAATAGATTAGATAAATTAAATGGAAAAAATAGAGAGAAAGAGCTAAAAAAATCTAACATGTCTTGTTAGTTCTCCTCAAAGCTATGAAACAATGAAAGAATGGAAACCAAACAATAAAACCAAGTTTGTGACTTTCTTAAGAAGTTGAAAAGGTTAGTCATGTAGTGTAGGTTAAGTAAGTGTAAAAGCAACTAAAAAGAATACAAAAAAAATGGATCATGGGCTTTTGTGTACTAGGTTAATAAATTAGGCCCAATCTATACCCAACCCAAATAAATAGAAATTAAATAAAAATTAAATTTTTTCTTTTGGGCCAGTAGGGGCAAGTTCCCCCATTGCCCCCCTTTATATATGTCCCTGGTGATGAAGGTGTGGCCAAGTTTGTTGGCGAGATATGTCTCGTTTATATATTGACACCGTCCTTTATATTCGGTCTATACATGCTTGCTTTGCTATTATCAAATGAACCAATCAAATCAATAGCTTCATTGTGTAACTGATACCATTTTAGATTACATACATTCAGTTTTACTCTCAGTGATAAATGACGCTTTGTTCAACGCAACAAATTATTAGTCTTTGATGGTGCATTCGTGGTGTGTGTGTGTGTGTGTGAGAGAGAGAGAGAGAGAGAGAGAAAGAGGTAAGAATAGAGAACGAGAGAGAGAGAGAGGAGAGATATGGAGATGGGCAAGAATTTATGGGTCACGTGAATTAGCGAAGAAATACACAAGGTTATTTTAGTCCATTCATTATTAAATGTTAAGGTATTTTGTCTTTTCGTATAATTTTAACGGAGAAATGAATGGAAAGACTAAATAGTTTGACGGAAGTAAACCTCATGGACCGTTAATTAATATTGCCAAAATACAAGGACAAATTAGTTAATTTGGTCAAACGTCAGGGATGAAATAATTATTTCCCATATGTAATTTAACTTTAATCTATTCAACATGAGGCATGCATGAATTTCTTCTGTAATAAAAACCCACAAATAAACGTCAAATTTAAGATGTTCAAATATATATATATATATATATATATATATATATATATATATATATATATATATATATATAATCTTGAAACATAATTTGTTTTTGAAAAGCTGACTTGAAAATCTCCTATCTCAGTATTTCTTTTATGGGTTAAATATTTTTGTGTTCCTAAATTATGACCAAATTAACATTTAGGTCCTTCAATGTTTAAGTAATTATTTTAAATGATCTAAATAATGCCGTCGTTACATTGCGAGGTCCTTCCATCCAAATTCCTACCTTTTTTCCATTTATATAGGCTGAAAAGCGAATAATTACTCAAATGTTGAGCGACCTCAGTGTCACACTTTACACATGGCATGTCGCTCGTAATATACTTAATAAGTACTTAATACTTATAAATACTTACTAGGTATACTACAAGGGACTTAAAACTTTTCATTCACTCATTTATATTTTGTACAAAAGTAAATATAGTTATTAAAATAAGTGTAGAACTTCTTTTGGTTCTTCCACTTGTTATATAGAAATGCCTTTTTTAGTAATTTATTAGACATATGAAACATAACTTTTATTAAGCTCAATAAAATAGTTGAGTCAATATAATTGCTTAAACATCAATTACATTATCAAAAGCATAAAGTGGTTCCATAAGTCATAAGCCCATGGATGATTTAATTACATACTAGAGTCTTTTTCAAATATTAGATACATAGTAGAAATTAAGTACTTTTATAGAATACAAACTTTCAAATTTACACACTCATAATTTACACGTATCTGCTTAAATATACATAGCTGTTTTGTTAACGTGTAATACATCATACAAATTCCAAAAAGAATCCAAACATATAATAGCTACATCAGTAGCATATTATCTACATCAAACAAAACAGTCTTCTCCCATTTCCTTTTCCTTTCCTTTTCCTGTGATAGCACAAAAGTAACTATCGCTAAGCATATTCCTTAGTGGTGTACTATTGTAATACAAATACAATTTATCAAATCAAATCTCTTTATAGGAAAATAATCAATCAACTATAAAATGCCTTTTCATAACTTTTCTTTAAAACTAGTTGTTAAGCCAAAACAATATTTAGCAGGAAACTTTAGAATACTGTGTAAAATTGACAATAAATAAGCTTCTACTTTTAAAAACAATAATGAATCATAATTTATAAACCCACCATGTTAAAGAGAATAAGGAAAACAATAACCTTTAAATCATATATCCATAATGTAGTCTTTATAACTTTTATATAGTCAATTCCGAGGGCCATCAGTGTTTAATGTGCACATCTAGATCTGCTATCTACAACCTCAATCTGTGATATCATTTCAATAGAAGAGGGAGCAATATACAACCTCAACATAGATGGAGAATTTCATATCAATCATATATCATTCAGTGATGATATCCATATTCAATCGATCGTAATATCAACTTAACAAATGAAGTGATATTCAAGGCAATAACCATGTTTATATTCAGCTGTAAGACTTTTAAACCATTTCATTCATGTAATAATATCAAAGTCACAATGGGCAATATTTCATTTTACAAATACTACTAAAAACATTCAATCATGGCCACCTTTATACTACAAGTATCAATTGGCTAAAATCCTCCTCTTTCAAAGTATAAGAATCATAAAATTTATTTGCATATGTCATTAGGTCGTATGATTTCAAAATATTTTAAAAACTTATGAAATCATTAATACTTTTCATAAGTATGATTCATAAAGCAAATCCATTGAAAATATTTTGCAAAATCAATCTCATTTTGATTAGATAAAAGTAGGAAACGAATAGTATACTAACCTGAGCTAGAAGTCTCCCCTAGCCTTTCTCCTCTAGCAACCACCCTCTCCTCAACTCTCTCTCTCTCTCAAAAGCTATAGTATGAAATTAATATTAACATTAACACCATACTACACAATGTATACACATAGACTACCATAGGAATGCAAATTAAGCATTAGAATGTAATATTCATGCTTTTCTTCCATTTTCACCATGCTTGTCTAAGTGTCATATGACCCTATGAAACACTTCATATCCAACACATAACCATATCTTAGAAAAATAAAAATAACAAGTAAAACACTAGAAGTCAACGGCATGCTTAATTCATTAAATGTTCATGTAATGCAGAATTTCAGCATCTGAGTAGCTTGCATTTGTTGACGCGTGTTTTTTATGCCCCGCCTGATCCGATGATGATACGAGGATGAATGGGTCAATGCCGTTTAGAAGTCTTTTAATCTAAGGATTTAAACAAAAAAAAAGGACACGTGCTACAGTAGCCGTGTGCTACAGTACCTGTTTGCTACAGTCCTAACCTAGCTCTATAAATTCATCTCTTTCTCACAATTTTCACACAACTCTACACAATTTCACAATCTAAAAAACCCAAAAAAATATCCTGCAGCCACATTCTCCTCTAGAAACTCTTGTGAGTTAATTTGGAGGAAAATTGGCATTAGATATCAATTTTAGGTGATTTAAACCATAAAAAGAAAAATTAAAAGATAAAAAAAAAACATATCAATTCTTGAAAACAAAGCTTCTGGACATTTGATCCATTTACAATCCTCAATCTCAGGTTCAGGTAATTTTCTTGATATTTTTGTATTTTTTCTTTACATATTTTTGTGTTTTTTTAACATGTTCTTGTGATTTTAATATTTTAAGCTTCTTTAAATTATATTCTGTTCATATTTGGCCATTTTATGTGTCCTTAAATTACATTTAAACAAGAAATAATGTAAACAAATACTTAAAAATGGATTCTGGACAAAAATCACGTAGATGTTCATCGATAAACAGTAACTGTTCATCAATTTTCCCAGAAATAATCGATGAACAGTAACTGTTTGTTCAATGAACAGTAACTAATTCAGCACTGTTCATTCGATTTCCAGAAATAAAAAAATAATATAAAAATAAAAATAATAAATTTTACACATAAATAAAATAAAATTTAATTTCTTCAATAAATCTGAAAATGGCCAATTATGAACAGATCACAGTTTAATTAAGCTTAAAATACTAAAATGTGATTATATATATTTATTTGTACGAATTTTATTATTTTTGGTTGAATGCAAAAATGAAATTAAACTAAAAATAAAAAATTAAAATGTGATTCAGATATTAAAATTATGTATGGCTTTATTTTTATTAGTTTATGGATTTAATTTTTGATTTGATTTATATATATTTTTGGATCCGGTTTGTTACCCGCCTTGAACCATAAGGCAAGAGCGGGTCTTTTATTTATTTGATTTATTCTTCGGTTTGTCGCCCGCCTTTAACCATAAGGCAAGAGCGGGTCATTTATTTATTCCATTTAATATTTTTGATTCGGTTTGTCGCCCGCCTTGAACCATAAGGCAAGAGCGGGTCTTTTATTTATTTGGTTTAATTGCTTTGATTTAATTGCTTTAATTTGAATAATTGTTATGTGATAATTAGATTTGTTTGGGACGATTAAATAATTTTTCAAATAGGAATTCGGTCCGATTTATTTGGGTTGGGTTTAAATAAATAAATAATTTGGCTTTTCTAACTAAAATAAATTAGAAATCATAGGTTAATAATAGAGGCCGGTTTTCAGGGCGTCGGCTTCCAACGGGCCGGCGTACCCAATTCCTTTACCCAGAATCGCATTGATGCGCCTGACCAGTCTTTTAAAATAATTTGGCCTTAAAACAAAATTGGGTTTAAAATGGAGTCATTTTTATAAAAACGGTCCCATTGCCTAAACAATGGGTGGCGACTCAAAATTGTTTATAAGATCGATTTATCGGCACCGCATAAAAAATAAACACATTTTATCAAAAATCACAAAAAGGATGTTTTCGGGTCCTTCAGGGGGATTTTCGATGAAAACAGATTGGCGACTCTGCTGGGGATACAACCACTAGTCCCCGATTATTTTTTAATAATTAGTTGGTTGTGATTAGGAATTAACTCTAAAACTTATGTTTTCTAAAATTGGAAATAAAATTGGTTAGAAAGCCGTCGGAAAATTTTTAATCGTCCTTGTTTGTTTATTCGCTTTCCTTTATTTTATTTTTGCTAGGTTCTTGCATTCATACCGCATTTCTCTTTTCTCATCACTTTCTACCCATATCACCCTTCGGTACTGGTGTTAACTTTGACGGTGGATCCAGCCTAAACCTCGCGTTTTAGGTACATCCATCCGAGAATTAACATTACTACCAACCGCAAGCCTAGTACCTTAAAGGTGCGTCAAAAGGAGTAGGCCCAACAAAGCCCGAATCCTGTTTGCGGAACCCAGACTTTGTTAAGCCCAATAAGACTGAAGCCAATGCATATAGTTGAAAAACCTTAGTCACTTCCCCTAAGGTGTACCCGATTCTGTTTGCTGTTGTTATGCCGCATTCATTTTCGAGAGTTTGTATCGTCAATCTCAAAACCCCCTGTTGGTTGTCGAGATTAGACCAAATCCTAGGAAACAGATGTCGGAATTTATACCAACGGAATTCGTGTGTGGGAGAAATAAGGTTGGAAGGCATGCATTTCCCAACTCCCGTTTCCCTCTATGTTATAAACTGTACATATGATGTGACATTCATGCACCATGTAACATTTTTTCTTTTCAGCCATACATTAATAAGGGCTAATTTCCAGTATGGACGTTTGACCTTGATTTTGAGACTAGATCTCAAATTCGTTTTGAATAATATAATGCAATCACTTATAGTGAATCAATACCCAAAAGAAAAGGGAGTTGCGATTCCTTTATATTGTCACATTTCTTGCATTATCTGAAAATAAGTGAGTAAGAGTTTACAAAATTTGTAAACAAAACAAAATAAGATCCTGCTCGGGACCATATGTTCCAAGGCAAAAAGTAAGGATACAAAAAAATACACAAAAAAAAATAAATAAGAAATATTCCGCTTGGAAATTCTTTCATTCCAAGGCAAAAATTAGGGACTTGAGAGAAAATAGTCGACCGTAAAATCCAAAAGGGACGGTCGACGACAGATAATGCCAGAAATGTTTAAATACAAAATAAGTTATTGCCATATTATTCATACCAAATTTTTGGTCCAGTCGTTGAGATCGAGATCTTACTTCCATACTGGTCTTTAGCACATTAGAAATGCATTTCTCATCCTATGTGCTTTTATTTTCCCATGCATACATATAGAATCTCCTTTTAACTCAGGTCCTTTTTCAGTCAAAATTGATCCACCTCGGGAAATCACTTCGAGAGTCTGGCACCGACGTCCTGGTCAACGTTTGGTCAGAGTGTCCCCAATCCCCGAGTTTATTCCAGTCAGTCCAGTGAGTTATTCGAATTCATCGGATTCAGATTTTGACTCAGATCTAGTAGAAATGGCAGATGATATAGGGGAGGAGCCCGGATTCTCTCAAGCCTAGATAAGAACTATTGCTCAGATTGTAGCCGCTGCTCTCGCCCAAGATAGAGCCCAAAACCAAACTACTCCCGCCTCAAGCAGCCAACCTGCGGTTGTAGAGAGGCAAATTCCAGAACCTGTGTCAGATAATCAGACTCCTGTGGGAAACACAACCCCTATTGAGAATGATGTGCTCAAGCAACTTGCCGAGCTGAGAGACAGATTTGACAAAATGGCTGCAGTGAAGGAAAAAGACCCGGTCACCAACTTTCATATAATCGAGAAGCAAATTCCAGAACCTGTGTCAGATAATCAGACTTCTGTGGGAAACGCTACCCCTATCGAGAATGATGTGCTCAAGCAACTTGCCGAGCTGAAAGACAGATTTGACAAAATGGCTGCAGTGAAGGAAAAAGACCCGGTCACCAACTTTCATATAACCGAGTATGTTTTGCACCCAACCAGCTCCACTTCATTTAAAACATTCAAGCATACCACATTCGAAGGAGACAATGATCCCCGTTCTCATCTGTCTGAATTCCTCCGGGTCTCTCAGATGAACCGGTACAATGAGGATGATGTTTTACGAGCATTTCCGCAAACATTACATAAAGACTATCGGAGGTGGTACGATGGTCTAGATGATGAGACTCAAAAGAATTGGATCAAACTACAGACTGCTTTTCTTAAGCATTTTAAGACTGATGAGAGTGACGAGTTCGGTTTGCGTGATTTGGAGAGTTTGAGACAAGGGAAAGATGAAAGCTTTTCTGATTACTATAGGAGATGGAGAACAAAGTTATACAGGGTTCAGACAAGGCCGAAGGATAAAGAATTGATCAGAATCTTCAGTAGGAGCTTGTTACCCTTCTTTAAGGAGAGGATGTTAACCCAACCTCTCACTGACTTTGCTCTAGTTCAAAGCGCTGGTTTGAACATAGAGGAGCTGTATAAGGAGGAAAAGAAGAAGAACAGAGGGTTTGGCAACTATCGAACCTCCTATAATGACAGAAATGTCAGAAGTAGCAATCAAAATCAGTCAGGGGGCAGTAACACAGTGGGAACCGTCAGTGAGAGGACGAGAAGAGAATTCACTGATCTGGGAAGACCATTGAGTACGGTCTTGAAGTCATGTATCAAGAATGGGGTACTTTCAAAGTTGCCAGTCAATCCAACTAAACCGGTGCGTGGTAAGTATATGGATAGGATTTGTGATTACCATTAGTGTAAAGGACACTCTACAGATGAGTGTTTCCAGTTGAGGCATGATATTCAAAACCTGATCGACAGTGGGAAGATAACCAAACCCCCTGAGAGAAACAAGCCAAGTACCCAGAACAACCCACTTCCTCAGTATCAGTACAACTATCCGCCCCGCAAGTCTCAGTCGGGTGGATCAGTCAATGCTATCGAAAGTGGCGTACCGGAAGAGCTTGTGTTAGCAGAGGCTGAGTGGGAAGAACGAATGTGTGCAATGCTTAATATTTGAGATGATTGCAGTAGCAGTGATGAGGAAGAAGGAAAGATGCCCGTGAAAATAGAAATCGAAAAGAGTATTACGGTGAAAGTGGGCGATGTGTCAGAAAATGAAGATGAGCAAATCCAGCTCGCAATTCAAAAGAGTTTAGCTGATCAAGAGGAACAATGGTATTATAGCAGCGAAGAGGACGTGAATGAGGTAGGCGTCCAGAGCTTAACCCGCAGTGGGCGAGTATACAATCCCGATAGCAGTGTGCAGGCTAAGGGAAAAGAGATTGCTGCTGATGGAATGAAAAAGAAAGCAACAGAGGAAGGTAGAGAAGAGTCAAAAGAAAAGAAGAAAGAAGAGGAGGTAGTGAAATTTCAGAAGAAGACTGTCGAGGTAGGTGAAAACAGTCAGAATCGAGCATCGAGCGGTGTAAATGCCAATTCAGTACTGAGCCAATTGCAGAGAACAAGAGCAGATATTTCATTATGGGATCTGCTGCTAGCATCCAAAGAGCATAGAGAATCTTTACTAGAAGCCATGACTTTTATCAGAGTGCCTGCTCGGATTCAGAGTGTTGACATGATCAACGTGCTACAGCGTAGAATTGGTGAAATCACCTTTTTTGACTCGGACCTCCCACCAGAAGGAAGAAACCACTTTAAGCCATTATACATCCAGATTGCCGTTAACGGGCGTGACACTCGGAATGTAATGGTGGATAACGGATCAGCCCTGTGTGTGTGCCCATTGAAGATGCTATCCAAGTTTAAAATCGAGGAGTCAGAACTTGAACCATCAAACATGGTGGTCAAAGCTTATGACAACACCATGCGGAGTGCAAAAGGAACTTTTAGAGCGAAGATATCCACAGGGGCTGTAGAAAGCTGGGTGATGTGGTTGTACTTGATATTTTAGCCAATTATGCTCTTTTGTTGGGAAGGCCCTGGCTCCATCCTCTAGGCGCAGTTCCGTCTACCCTGCACAGGAAAGTAAAAATTCCATGGGGCACGGATGTGGTGACAGTTAATGCGTAAGAAGACATGAATGTGGCAACAGTAGAAGGCCTGGAGATGGCAGTACCGTTGTCTGGCTTCGAAGTGGCAGTGGTTGACGCGCCAGTTAATGAGGGGAAGAGTGCTGTGAACAGAATGAGTCCTTTTTCAAGGAAAATGATGAAGAAAATGCAGTGGCAGTATGGTAGAGGTTTAGGTCGGAAGCTACAAGGAAGGTTTGAGCCTCTCTCATCGGCATGCGGACAACAAGATAAGCGTGGACTGGGATATACTGAAAGCAAAAAGAAAGAAAAGTATGAGATCCAGTCTCCAGTCAGAGAATCAGGCCTGAACCAGATTTTCTTTGTCCCTGAGGCTTCAGGAGAATTCGAGAGCAGAGGGAAGATTTATCCTGGGTTAGAGATTTTCATGACAGATTTTGAAGAAAAATTGATCAAATCTCCTAAGCCTTCTTTTGAATAGCTGGTTGAAGGCACCGAATTTATGGTGGGCATGGTGCAACCAAGCAATGGCACTAAGTGGTCGAAGAAGGTATCTGAGTTTGAAGACTTCTTGGGGATTGGGGATGCAGTTGCCAAGATGGTGCAAGAGCGAAAAGCCAAGGCAAGGATCCTCCAGTCGGTATTAGCCGCTGAAGATGCTGAGGAGGCAGAGAGGAAGGTGCCGAAGATGAAGCTAGAAGATGCCAAAGCAGAAGACGCCCCAGAAACAGAAGAAATACCAGAGGCTGATGAAGTGATCAAGGCAATAAAGAACACTTGTAATGAATGTATTGAGCAGGCAATTAATCCTGTATTTTGCTTCTCTGATGTTTGTTTTGAGAACAATATGGATGGTTTTCCTCTTTTATTTCAATCAATGGAACTAAATTTTGATTATTTGTTCTCTTGTTTTCCTGATTGTCACATTCATGGCATTGATTATACCACGCGCATATTTGACATAAATGCATTGCATAATTTTGCATTTAATTTAAGCACCATTGAAGATCCTAAAATAATCGAAATCGGATTAGACTTTAAACCTGAACTCAGACAGGATCTTCAAGAATGCATTAGAAGAAATTCAGAGGTATTTGCCTGGAGCTACGCAGACATGCCAGGAATCGACAGGTCAATAGCAGAGCACTTCATTCCTACTGATCCGAGTGTTAAACCGGTAAAGCAGAAAAGGAGAAGGGTCAGACCAGAATGGCAGGATAAGATCAAAGCGGAAGTCCAGAAGCAATTGAATGCAGGGTTCTTGGAAGTAGTACATTATCCGAAATGGTTGGCCAATATAGTCCCTGTGTTGAAGAAAGATGGGAGGATAAGGGTATGTGTTGACTACCGGGATCTAAACAAAGCCTCGCCCAAGGATGAAATTTCGCTTCCGCACATAGACGTTTTGATTGACAGCGCTGCCGAAATGGGTTGTTATTCCATCATGGACGGATTCTCCGGATACAACCAAATACTGATGGCCTTAGTTGACAAGCATAAGACTACTTTCACCATAGACTTCGGTACCTTCTGCTATAGAGTAATGCCATTTGGACTGAAGAATGTCGGGGCGACATATCAGAGAATGGCTACAACATTATTTCATGATATGATCCATAAAGGGCTAGAAGTGTACGTGGATGACATGGTGATCATGACAAGAACACAGGAAGAGCACGTAGAAATGCTAGAAAAGTTCTTTGCACTGGTCAAGCAATACAACTTAAGACTCAATCCCAAAAAGTGCGTATTCGGAGTAACGAAAGGGAAGTTGTTAGGTTTTGTTGTAGGACCTAACGGGATTGAGGTAGACCCCGACAAAATAAAAACCATTCAGAATATAGAACCGCCAAGAACAGAGCGTCAGGTGAGAAGCTTCTTAGGTAAAATTCAGTACATCAAGATTTATTTCAAGGTTATCCATCACTTGTGCTCCAATTTTCAAGCTACTTAAGAAGAATCAGCCTGTTAAATGGAATGAGGACTGCCAGAAAGCCTTGGATCACATAAAGGAGTATTTGATGAATCCACCAGTATTGAGTTCGCCTAGACCAAGAGAACCTCTGATTCTATATTTATCTGTAGAGGATGCAGGAGTGGGAGCAATGTTGGTACAGCCGGACGCCGCCGGTGTGGAAAAGGCCATTTACTACATTAGCAAGAAACTACTGCCTGTCGAGGAGAAGTATAATCTGGTGGAGAAAACGTGTATGGCAGTAGTATGGTCGATAAAGAAGTTGAGGCCTTACTTTGATTCCTTCAGGGTCACTTTCATTTCCAAAATTGATCCTATGAAGTATTTGCAGAGAATGCCTACTCTAGAAGGACGATTGTCCAAGTGGTTAATTCAGATGCCTAGTGTGGATGCAGAGTTTGTAACAAAGAAAACGGTCAAAGGTCGGGTTATGGCAGAGTTCCTAGCTGAAAACCCAACTACAGATGACGAACCATGGGAATTAGAGTTTCCAGATGAGCACTTGCTGTATGTCGAAACAGGAGCCTGGAAATTATACTTTGATGGATCAGCCAATAGAAATGGAGCTGGAGCTGGTATTGTAATTGAAGCACCTAATGGCGAGGTCATCACAATGTGCAAAAGACTGTTGTTTCCGGTCACTAACAATATGGCTGAGTATGAAGCATGCATCATGGGAATGGAAGCTCTTCTCGCATCCGGTGCTAAGGAAGTCGAGGTGATAGGAGATTCGTTATTGGTTATTGAACATGCAAACAAGAGATGGAAAGTAGAAGAGGAGAGATTGAAGCCCTATGTCGAGTACTTGTTAAAGAAGGCATCACTTTTCGATAAAATCATCTTCACTCACATAGGAAGAACCTATAACAAAATTCCGGATGCCTTGGCAAACTTAGCATCAGCTTGGCAGGATTTGAGTAAAGTGCCGAAAAAGCCATTCATTATAACCACAGCCAATATCCCATGCTATCAAGAACATTATGTGAATCAGGTAGAGTCGGAGGAAGAACCCTGGTTTACAAATATTCTGAGGTATGAGAAAGATGGTACGTTTTCTGATGATGCGATGAAAGAAGACCGTGCAGTTCTCAGAAAAATGGCTCTGAATTATGTCCTGGCCAATGGTGAACTCTATCGAAGAGCTTGGGACGGGATGTTGCTAAGATGCGTGAGTAAGAAAGAGGGAGAAGAAATAATGAAGAACATCCATGAGGGAGTTTGCGGTACTCATTTAAGTGGCATGAGCTTAGCTAGAAAAATCATAAGGCAAGGTTATTTCTGGATGCAGATGGAAGGCGATTGCATCAATTATGTGCGTCATTGCAAAGCATGCCAATATCATGATAATAAAAGCCACTTACCGGCTGTTAAACTCCATCCGATAGCTCCTTCTTGGCCTTTTTCTGCATGGGGCATAGATATCATTGGCAAAATCACGCCAGCAGCATCGAATGGCCATCAATATATATTGGTTGCAGTGGACTATTTTTCTAGATGGATCGAGGCTCAATCTTACAAGACCTTAACTGCCAAATATGTGGCTAGATTCATTGAACAGAACATTTTTTGTCGCTATGGTATTCCTCATCATATAGTTACAGATAATGGTTCTCATTTTCAAGCAGATGTTGGTCAGTTGCTTTATAGGTATAAGGTTGAGCATCACCATTCTTCTCCTTATCGCCCTCACGCTAATGGTGCGGTAGAAGCTGCGAATAAGGAGATTAAAAGAATCCTGTCTAAGATGTGTGAAAGGTATAGAAGCTGGGCCGAGAAACTTCCTTTCGCACTCTGGGGGCATCGCACTACGTTCAAGTCAGTCAATGGAGCTTCTCCCTTTAAACTTGTATATGGGATGGAGGCAGTGTTACCAATAGAGCTCGAAAAGAAGTCTCTCAAGGTTCTTGTAGAAGCTGGTCTGACCGAGGAAGAATGGGTCAAGAAAAGGTATGAAGACCTGGCGTTTTTGGACGGAAGAAGATTGAATGCTCGATTCCAGGATCAGATGAGAAAAAGGAGGATTGCTCGTTTTTACAACAAACAGGTACATCCAAGGGATTTAAAGAATGGAGATTTGGTGTTGATCAGATTGTTGGATCACGAAGCCTAGAATCATCCTGGTGGGAAGTTCAAACCCAACTGGCACGGACCATTTAGAGTTCAGAAGTTACTAGCTAAAGGTGCCGCTGAATTAATCACCATGGAAGGGAAGCCTGTCGATCGGATTGTCAATCAGGATCAAATGAAGAAATTCTATGTCTGAAATTATGATTTCGGTTTTTTTTTAAAAAAAAAAAAAAAGAGCTAAGTCGAAAACCCGAAAGGGCGGCTTAGGCAAAAAAGGAGCTCGCTAGGTTGAAAACCCGAAAGGGCGACCTAGGCAAAAATTAGAGCATAATAAAAATAATAATAAAAATAAAACTTTTGGGATTAACACGTGGTGCTTAGTTTAAATGTGAAATCTATGCCATGCGTTCGTGACAGATTTGTGATTGGCTGCTCAATGTCATCAACTCGACTTGAAGGAGAATAAGTAAATGAATAGTTAGGATGAATGACCATTGTATTAAAATAAAAGTTCTTTACTTCTGTATAATGTTGAAAAGAAGTAAGATTAATAAAAGGTCTGAATTTTAAAATTTTTCTTCCTTTTGTTTCGGGGACATGGTTAAAGAATGCAAGACCTTCCTCTTTGCTTATCTGATCAAGATGGACTAGTTCAAAAACATTCTGGCTGTTGGTCCTACCTAAGTATTGAATTGTTTTAAAACATTGATCAGGAGAACGAACACCATCTTCTCAGTGATTTCCTTGGAAGGATCAATAAAACCATGATAAAACCTTAGTACTTATGTAGGTTCATGCATACACAAAGAAGTTGCATATACTGTTTTTGTTTGATCTGTGCAGGTAATAAAATAGTCACCCCATTCTTTTTGTTTCCTAGTAAAACGGAAATTAATAAAGGCAGAACCATCGGATTCATTAATTCAAAGAAAGGAGATACATTAACTGGGAGCCCATGGTCCGAGAATACAAGGAACTAAGAAAAAAGAAAAGAAGACAGAGAAAGCAACAACAACATTTGTTCCAGCAAGGGGCCATCATCGGACGCCAATCTTTGCAGAATCTAGTATCATCATGGGGTGTAAAACCAGTTGACATACGCGGGCGTCACAATGTCTTGGATCACTCCTTCACCTAGGTACCTGGTGTTTCAGTTTTGCCAACGGTCAGCCAAATTGGTCAGCAGATGCAGCGTCATGAGACCACTCTCGAAGTTATGAATTCTGGGAATGCGCTGTATCATACCGTATTGACGGCTGATCCTGTCTGGGAAATAGGCCATCGAACGGTTTAGACTGGCGTACAACACATAGTTGAGGTTCATGCTTCCAGTAGTGACCAGTCTGATCCTCCACCAAGGACAAGTCCATCGAATTGTCGGGTTATCCCCAAAGTCGAAATGTCCTCGAGTCCGAGACCGAAAGTTAGCAGGGCCATAGGTTGGAATCAAACGAGTTGGGACTGGAAGAATCAGGCTTAACTTGTCTAGAGCCCAGGCTTGCAGTAATATCGGACAACCGCGATGGTGAACATTAAAGTTGATAATGTGAAGGGCAATATCCCTGACCCAGCACATCGTCTCCCCATGATCATCATGAAGATGGTGCGATGATACATTTGCATGTCACGAACAACGGTCAGCAGGCGAAAATCTCCAATTCCGGGTCGATGATTCTTCATCGCGTACATGTTTAATAACAGGAAACAACAAGCTCGGATCCAAGAGGGATCTATATCCATGGATAGAACCCTACTCAGAAAAGGCTCTAATGGAAGGCCTTGATCCAGATCTATGCCGTCAGGAAGGTAAACTGGACATAGGGCCGCAATCTTAGCTAAATCATGTCTAGGGCCTGGGGGTAAAGCTGGAGTTTCATCTTGTTCAGGGTGATGACCCATCACAGCACATATTTCCTCATAAGTCGGAGTTACTTTAGCATCTTCAAACCGGAAGACCATGGTGTTGGGGTTGAAGTATGTGACGAGCCAAGACAGGAAACTATGGTCTGGTTTTAATTCTTTGAAATATTTCAACCAAGCGAGTTGGTTCATGGGGGGAATTTGCCATAGATCGTCAGGAATGGATTGGAGGAAGGACGAAACTTGATTTTTGAAAGCCATGGGAGAAAAGTTGTTTCAAATGCTGTGGGATGAGGAAAGAATGAAGCATGGAATTCCTACTTATAGGAGGGGAAAGGCCCCACGAGGTTGAAATGATACTCATCACCAGCTGGATGGCATCCGCTTTCAGTGATGATAGGATGCGAATGGGCCCCACTGGATAGGAAATTAGCGGTGGAAGCATCCTAAGATACAACAGACGGACAACTGGCATCCAGGAGCCGAATAAAGCGGTGGACCATCCTTGCAAGCAAGTGGGATGCCTCCTTTTTGTCCCCGTGGTTTTGCTTTCTTTGTGAGCAGGGACAAAGCAAATTTAAAATATACAAAAAGAAATCAATTTAGAGTCGGTGTGCAGCTCGCCACACAAGGGGCAAAATCACCAAATCTACCAAATTACCCTCTAGCAGAAATTGCACCAAGAGAAATCTGTATGTATACAGAAATTGCGCGAAGTGAGATCTGTATAGATCTGTATGTATAAGTAATTGCTCTTTGCCCTGATGCGAAATCCCAAATTTTAAAGTTTATGATTATTAATGCATGGGGGCATGTGATGCCCCACACGTCTAACAAAAGCAAGATCTGTTTGTACACATAAATTGCTCTTTCCTTTTGAAAATGTTTTCAGGTCAACCGGTGAAGATTTCACGAAGCCGTTTAGTCCCACCGAGCAGTGATGATGCATTACGAAGATTGTTTGGATCTTTTTCTCGATTCGTGATGATGCACGAAGCGGATCGAGTCAATCCTTTTCCTGGTTAAATGATGATGTATTACGAAGTTGATCAGGACAATCTCAACCAAAATCCTCCCCAGCCAATCAGACCGCACTTCGGAGGTAACTTCAAGGCCAATCAGACCGTGCTTTGGAGATGATCACAAAATCCTTCGAGCCAATCAGACCGCGCTTCGGAGGTAACTTCAAGGCCAATCAGACCGTGCTTTGGAGATGATCACAAAATCCTTCGAGCCAATCAGACCGCGCTTCGGAGGTAACTTCAAGGCCAATCAGACCGTGCTTTGGAGATGATCACCAAAATCCTTCGAGCCAATCAGACCGCGCTTCGGAGGTAACTTCAAGGCCAATCAGACCGTGCTTTGGAGATGATCACAAAATCCTTCGAGCCAATCAGACCGCGCTTCGGAGGTAACTTCAAGGCCAATCAGACCGTGCTTTGGAGATGATCACAAAATCCTTCGAGCCAATCAGGCCGCACTTCAGAGGTAACTTCAAGGCCAATCAGACCATGCTTTGGAGATGATCACAAAATCCTTCGAGCCAATCAGACCGCGCTTCGGAGGTGACTTCAAAGCCAATCAGACCGAGCTTTGGAGTTGATCACAGATTCGACGGCAACCGACAAAGCCGATCAGACTGAGCTTTGGACGTGTCCAGACGATCAAATCAACACAACAAAAATCCTTCGAGCCAATCAGACCACGCTTCGGAGGTGACTTCAAAGCTGATCAGACCGAGCTTTGGAGTTGGTCGCAGATCCGATGGGAGCCAACAAAGCCGATCAGACTGAGCTTTGAACGTGACCAGATTATCAAGACCTTCATTCAACTCAAGATTGAAGGCGCGTCAGTGGGCAACTTTAACATTAATTGTTTATACAATTAATGATAAAGTGTGGGGGCAAACTGTTGACGCGTGTTTTTTATGCCCCGCCTGATCCGATGATGATACGAGGATGAATGGGTCAATGCCATTTAGAAGTCTTTTAATCCAAGGATTTAAACAAAAAAAAAAAAACAAAAAAAAAAAGACGCGTGCTACAGTAGCCGTGTGCTACAGTCCTAACCTAACTCTATAAATTCATCTCTTTCTCACAATTTTCACACAACTCTACACAACTTCACAATCTAAAAAACTCTAAAAAAATATCCTGCAGCCACATTCTCCTCTAGAAACTCTTGTGAGTTAATTTGGAGGAAAATTGGCATTAGATATCAATTTTAGGTGATTTAAACCATAAAAAGAAAAATTAATAGATAAAAAAAAACATATCAATCCTTGAAAACAAAGCTTCTGGACATTTGATCTATTTACAATCCTCAATCTGAGGTTCAGGTAATTTTCTTGATATTTTTGTATTTTTTCTTTACATATTTTTGTGTTTTTTTAACATGTTCTTGTGATTTTAATATTTTAAGCTTCTTTAAATTATATTCTGTTCATATTTGGCCATTTTATGTGTCCTTAAATTACATTTAAACAAGAAATAATGTAAACAAATACTTAAAAATGGGATTCTGGGCAAAAATCATGTAGATGTTCATCGATGAACAGTAACTGTTCATCAATTTTCCCAGAAATAATCAATGAACAGTAACTGTTTGTTCAATGAACAGTAGCTGTTCATCCATTTTCCCAGAATTGATTAATGAACAGTAACTATTTGTTCATCGATGAACAGTAGATGTTCTTAATTTTTCCAGAAATCGATACTATTCACACACTGTTCACACACTGTTCAGCATTGTTCAGCACTGTTCATCCGATTTCCAGAAATAAAAAAATAATATAAAAATAAAAATAATAAATTTTACACATAAATAAAATAAAATTTAATTTCTTCAATAAATCTGAAAATGGCCAATTATGAACAGATCGCAGTTTAATTAAACTTAAAATACTAAAATGTGATTATATATATTTATTTGTACGAATTTTATTATTTTTGGTTGAATGCAAAAATGAAATTAAACTAAAAATAAAAAATTAAAATGTGATTCAGATATTAAAATTATGTATGGCTTTATTTTTATTAGTTTATGGATTTAATTTTTGATTTGATTTATATATATTTTTGGATCCGGTTTGTTACCCGCCTTGAACCATAAGGCAAGAGCGGGTCTTTTATTTATTTGATTTATTCTTCGGTTTGTCGCCCGCCTTTAACCATAAGGCAAGAGCGGGTCATTGATTTATTCCATTTAATATTTTTGATTCGGTTTGTCGCCGGCCTTGAACCATAAGGCAAGAGCGGGTCTTTTATTTATTTGGTTTAATTGCTTTGATTTAATTGCTTTAATTTGAATAATTGTTATGTGATAATTAGATTTATTTGGGACGATTAAATAATTTTTCAAATAGGAATTCGGTCCGATTTATTTGGGTTGGGTTTAAATAAATAAATAATTTGGCTTTTCTAACTAAAATAAATTAGAAATCATAGGTTAATAATAGAGGCTGGTTTTCCGGGCGTCGGCTTCCAACGGGCCGGCGTACCCAATTCCCTTACCCAGAATCGCATTGGTGCGTCTGACCAGTCTTTTAAAATAATTTGGCCTTAAAATAAAATTGGGTTTAAAATGGAGTCATTTTTATAAAAATGGTCCCATTGCCTAAACAATGGGTGGCGACTCAAAATTGTTTATAAGATCGATTTATCGGCACCGCATGAAAAATAAACACATTTTATCAAAAATCACAAAAAGGATGTTTTCGGGTCCTTCGGGGGGATTTTCGATGAAAACAGCATTCCATCAACTATATCTTGACTTCCACACACTCTTTTGCCCATAAATTTTTACTGAATGTTCCCAAGATCTTAGGGTACTGCCCTGTAAAATTTCATAAATTTTGAAGCTCATTTGTATGGCCAAATGGCCTAATTATAGAATCAGAATTTTAGTTCTTCTCATGCTGAGCAGCCTGCATTGATTTGGTACACATGTTATAAACCGAGCTCGGAACACTGTAGCTAACTAAGAGAATGAATTGATGGACCCTATTTTGAGTGTTTGGTTCCATTCATGAGTTGCTTCTTTTAGGGTAATTGGGAAGGCCTAACACATGAGATCCTCTGAGTTGGTTTGAAGGTGCATCATAGTTCGGAAGGTCGCCAGATGGCTTCGAGAGTCGGTAGATTCGTCATATAGTTGGAAGGTAGGAATCTTGAATTTTGGGGGAAAGACTGCACCCAAAATATCGGCTAATAATGGCGAATCCTGCTGGAGACCATAATCCTCTGCTTCTCCTGTCTCTCGATACTCTAGAACTAGCTCTTTGACAACGTTCTGGAGATTAGCACCATCCAAGATTAGCTAGGTGTTACTCGATTCTTGGCTACCAGGGACAATCGCACTTGAGTCCGCCTCCGACTCCATTTCATGGTATGGGTGTTACTCAGTTCTTGGCTGCCAAGGATAGTCGCACTTGAGTCCGCCTCTGACTCCATTTCATGGTATTGTTTAGATATTGAATGACTTTCGGACTTAGGCGAAGGTGGAGGGATGCTGTGCTCGGGGAGGTTTGTTGGTCTAGTGGGCGGTATCGGTTCATCATTAAGGTGTGGGGCCTTTAGAATGCATTTCAACATGGTAGTGAACTTTGAATAAGCTTGGGCCAAGGCAACTGCTACTTAGGGATCGATAGTCGATGGAGGAGCTAATATGGGTTGTCCATTGGCCTCACCATAGGTGTTGTCTTAGTCTTCCATGGTGAGACGTTCGGCGGAGTCATTGGCCATAGTAGTCGAGAGAAATTGGGGTTTTTAAGGTTTGAAGGTGTGTTCCATGCTCATCGCACCAATTATTAAACTCTCAAAAATTGAGGAGTGAGTAATTGTTCTCAAAAATTGAGGAGTGAGTAATTGTGAATTAGCCCTCTCTTGGAGTAAATTTAGGGTATATATATTGGAGTCAAGATAAATTATATTAGGATAAGGATTATAGAAATCCTATATGACCTGTCAGTTACAGTTTATTTGGAAATCTATTACCTTCTATATTACCTTTTAATATATTTTATTATTGTTTATTAACAATTATTAAAAGCCATCTTATTTCTTAAGGAGTAAGATATTTTTTATTGAATCAATCAACTCAACAAAAAGGAATATTGTACTACATTTTAACTTCTAATGGATAATTCATACAACATTGTACGTGATAATAATGATTTTATTTGTATCCAATTGTCTATATCTTTGATCATAATATATCAATGACCTTTTCTACATAGAATATTAATTGGGTGAGGATGATTAAAGTTAAATTTTTTTTATAAATTGCCGCGAAATGATAATACAAGACATGTCGCATAACACCGTGAAAGGAGTATGGATGGTGTTATATTAATAGCTTGTCTCAAATCGAGAGGCACCAAGGAGCGGGCATATAAGAGGCGTGCTTATAAGAGGTTGCATTAAATTTCATAACAATAAAAAAAGAGGAAAATTTGATGAAAAAAGGCGTGAAGAGGGATGACCCCATGTCCCCGCCAAGGGCAACATGCTCACACACCATTCAAATCTATGGTCCTCATACAGTTCTTTTTTATCTTGAAATAGCAATATAGTAATCTCTTTTGTGATGTTATGGGACATGTCTTGTATTATTATTTTGCGGTAGTTAATAAAAAAATTAATTTTAATCATCTTTACCCAATTAATATTCCTTATAGAAAAGGTCATTGATATATTATGATAGAAGATATAGACAATTGAAATTAAATAAAATCATTGTTATCGCGTAGATTATTGTATTAATTATCAATTAGAAGGTAAATGTATTATAATATTCATTTTCACTTAGTTGATTAATTCAATGAAAAATAACTTACTCCTTAGAGAAATAAGATGGTTTTTAATAATTAATATTAGAAAGCTAATAATATTACTTCGTTATTATAAAATATTAAGATTCCTAATTTATTGAAAATATTAATTTTAATTTATAAAATCAATATAAGGAATCTTATTTTAGAGCTATTTTTAATATTCTCACATTTTGTCATTACTAAAACTAACCATGTTCTTTTTGCCAATTATAATATTCTTTTTCTCATTCTCACTATTATATGGATTATATATACATTTATGGTCATGGCATCACATTCATATTATTTTTTTAAAAAAAACTCAACTTCATCCCACCTTTATTCCATGAAGGGCATATGATATTAGATATTATTATTTCGAGATGTTATAATTGAACGAGGAGTGGAGGTCTGGATAGTATGTAAGTATGTAGCTCAGTATAGAGACACAGGAACACAGCTCATAATATAATTTACCCTCTATTTTTTGGATATGCCAACTCAGAATCCTTTTGACAGTGCAAACCCACTTCACTCTTTTAGGGTTTTCCATCTCCATTTACCCTCTTTTTGCATTCTACACTTGCTAAGTATATAATATGTAAGACTTCAATCATTATAGTTGCAAAGTGAATCACATTTTTATCCTCCTTTTACATTCTACACTTGTTAAGTGTATAACATGTAATAGTTTAAGTGTATAACAACCCTAAGTCCTTTTGAGAGTGCATTCTCACTTCACTCTTTTAGGGTCCTCCATTTCCATTTACTCTCTTTTTACGCCAAAGTATAACATGCAAGATTTCAATCATTGTAGTTACAAAGGGAATCACCTTTTGACCCTCTAATTTTACATTTTACATTTGCCAAGTATATAATATGCAAGACATCAATAATTGTAGTGGCAAAGGAAATCACATTTTCCAATAAGAAACAATGATTGCAAATAAAACTATATTCATTCACTCATTTGGGTCCTCACATACCCATTAAAATACAGTGGCAAATAGATAAATGGACAATTAAAGATTCCTATTGAGCCTGACACAAGCCATTTAGTGCTACTCGTAAGTTTTGTACTTCAAAATCGACAATTTTTGATTGGTTTCAATTCATTAAAATCCGGTTAAGTGACCATACAGTCACATGTTCAAATTGAGATAAGCGACACAAAATTTATTAGAACCACAGGTCGGAAATTCTACGGCAATGTGCAAGACACAGAAGGGGTAAAACTTTTAACTTTATTGAAAAAGAGACAAAAAATATTTTCCTTTAACTCAGTAATTATTACTAGATTAAGTAGAGATAGATATAGACAATCACTCTCTTGCATTTAGCTCTTTTTATTTTTTTAAGATTCAGCAACTTCCTCTCTAGAATAAGGGAAACAGAATATCAAGCAGGAAAGCTCCAGCAAAGGATTCCAAACTCGACAAGCTGAAACCACAATCGAAAAAAAGGCTCCTGAATTTGCTGAGAAGGCCTCCAAGCATTTCCTTTGCATCAGGAGTGGATTCTGCTGTAAGGAACTTGATGTTAACACTTTGATATTCAGAAGGATAGCCTACCAAATAGTAACAGGCAAGGAAAAAGGAAAAGCTAAAAGAAGAAGATCAAGGGAGGCTGATTTCAGAAAGTTAAAATCACGCAACCATAGGACTGCTTGGATCATCAACCATGTACCTATATATGCACAGAGAGACAATTCATCTTGGACACCTCAATCAAATTATACAAATCTCAGGGCAATCTTAGTATATCATATTTTCACAAAAGAAATGTTAAATAATACAATGTATTTATCTATACGCAACCCGTCGGCAAACAGAACCCAATTATATGTTTTCAGCCTCTGCAGAAAGTGGAACACTGCGTGCACACAAATCCAACAAACTAAAAAGCACTTCAAACATTCTCCACTGAAGCGAGGCTGATCTATGCCGAAAGCTGCTATGTGGCAGCCATTACCTCCAAATAAAAAACACATGCCAAACCATTCTCAAAATTTTGGACTACTTTTTGGTTCTGAAGATGACAACTTTTTTGAGCTTGAATATGACTGCAAGTAACGAAGACTTCAGCTGGATATCCATACCCTTGCAGTCAAGCGGCAAAAACATACAGACAAGCCACAGGTTTGTTTCCGAGTTTGCCCAGTACAAAAACCTTAGCCTGAAGTGTCGATTTCTTTTCCATGGTCATCATCATGAATATTTCTCCTTAACCTTCTTAGCCATATATCATAATCAATTGGATATGGTGTCCCACATAAACTGTCTACATAATCAGCAAATGCTTTCAACACAGTTGAGATGTCACCAAGCTTCTGCTGAATTGATCTCCTCGACCATGAGCTCTCTCGCCACTGCAGTGCCCCTTCAACTGAATCCATATCAGGCATAGGCCCACCACAGGCAAAATAGAGCATGTACACCAGGCTCTCTGCATCTGAGGCGGAGCACAACTTTCCCTCTTGCAATGCATAAGTTGAAGAGTAGTGGAGATTCATGGCAGGGCGATCCCTGTCTTCAAGAATGGCATGGCCCCAGCCAATAAGGACAAAATAAGGATATCTTACGCCAGATCTCACACAAATTACATTCTCTGGCCTGATATCTCCATGTCGAATGCCAGCAGAAGAGGCAATAGCTAGTGCAGACAAGCAATCATGACAACACCTGATGGCCTCATCTAAACCAAACCTGCCTGAATTTACCATATCTGCAACTGTTTCACCAACAGGGCTCGTCACAAGAATTGGGGTACCACACCAAAAATAATCACAGTTTCCACCTGAGATGGGTTTCTGACACTGACCATGGTGAATGATCCTACCAGAAGCACTCAATTGCGGTAGATATTTGCTAGAAAGACCTTTCTGCCTCATAATGGTCAATATTTTAGTCTGCCTTTGAACTTGATACCATAGATTCATATCTTCCCATGCTGGCTCCAGTTGAGAAGGATGGGAACCAACATAAAGAAACAGGGATTTCCCTGGATCTTCAACGGGTGAAGCAACGTAATACTGTAGTTCACCGTTGTATAGAATATCATTAATCTGATAACCCCTTTGCTGGTCTGAATCCTCCAACCATAATACTGAACCTACCTCCAACTTCATTATTAATCCTTCAGGCTCAATTTTGACTGACTCATCCTGAACTTCAACAATTTCAGGAGAACCACTTTGCTGCTGATACCGAAATAGGCCATGTCCATTGACTCTGGTATCACCCAACTGCCGTTCCACTCTTCTTGTTTGTAGCCGCGAACCATGATCAGCTGCTAAATCCTCAATTGAGTGCTTTGGCATACCAGCAAATTGCATAATACAGTGGAAGGTTGCAAAAAGTACCTGCAGAGCACCAATGTCTCCCCAGTTAGCATTTCCAAGCTTGTTCCAGATCCTATCAATTGGAGAGACTGAAACTCTAGAATGTTTCTTTATCCAATCTGCAGAACACTCATAAACATTATTCACATCAAACTCCATTTTATTTACATCTCCTTCAACTTTAACAACCCCACCATATTGAGAATCAACAAGAAGAACAAAGACGCAGTTTGAACTCCCAGATAAATTCAGTCTGCTCAAGCTTCTTGAAAATAGCATGCGTATAGCATAGAAGAGAGCCTCACCCAAAACAGAGAGGGAAGGCTGCTCATCAATTCCCAAAGAAGAAAGGCTTCTAATATCTGGCCTCAGAAGTGCCAATTCAAGAATTTGATCCCATTTCCCATGCGGATGTCTAGGGTTGTTCAGCAATATACCAGTGGCACAAAGTCCTCCAAGCTTTCCATTAGCTATTGCTTTCTCAGCCTGGTAGAATTTTAAGTTTGCATTGTACAGACAGGAAATGGAGAAAGGCATGGGATCATCCTGACTCCAAAATGCCTCCCACAAACCCTTCATACTCGCATGTAGAAAATCTTCAATAGCTAGATAAGCAGTTGCTTCTACAGCATCAGATGTTGATCCATATATAGCATTAGGCATTCGAATAAGCTGCTGAAATGAAACTCCTTCCAATGCATAGTCAAACTTTTGAAGTTCTATCAACTCAAAAGGGACATCAAACACAGACCTCTTGGTTGCTGATTTTTCCAATATGGATCCAAACCAGTCCTCAAGATTGGCAGTCAGAATTTCACTGTCAACAAACCTATAGAGAAATTCTTTACGGCTACGAGACCTGCCAGATGATACATTAGACCTTTTAGTCCCAGATCCTACAGATTCCTGGTCTGGGGATGCACCTGTCAAATAACAGGTTATCAATATCTACTGTTTATTTGGACAAGAATTGTTTATAAATTTAAAAAATGTACAATGCCAACACAACGATAGTGCATCACCAAATTCTCAGTGATCAAAGCAAGCAGAAAAGTCAGAAGATATGCAACAAATACAAAGAAAGTTCAAGAATGTGAAATATAAATGTTTTAGTTAAGCTTTTGGAATAAGAAGCACGAGCCCGAGGCTTTAAACAGGTTATGTAACATAACAGCTGTTATCAGTATTTTGGCTTACAATTGCGTTATAGGCTATTTCACCCCATATATTTGAGACAGGTGACATAATACCCTGTAGCTAGATGTTATACTTTCCTATTACTGTTATTACACAATATACCACTGCTTTCTTTTTTCTTATAGATGTTTTAAAAAATCCATAAGCATTTTTGGCCACCATCCTCCAAAAGCCATAATTTGACCCCCCTCATGACTGCAATTTATTCCCTGCTTTCTAAGCAGTTAAAAAGTTAATTATAATAAAACAAATGATGCGATTCAGATTCAAATGAAAGGACAAAAAGATTAAAACATATATATATACACACACACACACACACACACATATATATATATATACACACACAAATAGTATCGAAAGAAAGGTGTACCATTTCAATGACAAGAAGTTTAAAAACAGAAGAGTGAAGTAACCAGGATAACATGCCAAATCATGCAGCTAGTAAAAGTATGAAGTATACAAATCAGGTTGTAGACATTCAATACCACTTAGGCAATATCACGCATTTTGAATCAATTTCTCCATCTATGGAATCCACAATAGATCTTCTATCAATGAAACCAAATTTGTTTGCTTGTTTCCATGAACTATGAACTGAAGATAGGGAAAAAAGATAGAAGAAGAGAACAAGGAGATAATGCCTTGTTCAAGACCATTTCCATCCAAGCCTCCATTCCACTTTTTTGGGATCATAATTTCTATCAGACATGCAGCTCCAACCACTTCATGTTACAATGTAGAACTTTTGCACTGTGGCAAGAAACCAATGACCCAGAACAGACATGAACTGACATAACAATCTCAACCTATCTAATCATGCCATCAAGTTATTTTCCAAGCCTAAAATCAGACACCATGGAATTTGAACATAAAATTATTATCTTGTACCAACGTAACCTGCTTTAAGAATAACTCATCTAGATTCATACGGAAGGGAGACACCAAAATTATGAGTTAAAAAAAAAAAATAATAAAAATGTGGTCTCTTAAGGGACAATGGACTTTTTTTTTCTTTTGGACAGTCCAAAAAGGAATAAGGACTATCATTTCTGGACGGAGAGAGTAATTATCTTACACCAAACAATTAACAGAAGATTAAATCACTAGAAAACATCATCAAACCAAACCTTCCATTCAAAAACCAGTTGAATATAATTGCATGAGCAGCAAAAGAACATTATTCAAATAAAATGAACATAAAATATCTCAAGAACCAAATTACATAACCTAATAAACACAAATTTCTAGTATGAAAATCCTAAGAATATTTAATTTTCCATCATATCCAAAAAAGCTTAGATGTAGATGTCAATCTAATGCAGCTTCCCTAAATATCCCCCTTCCCCAGCATTTGTTGCCTTGAAACTCTCAAAGGCAAAATTTACTATCTAGAATCACCTGGACTAGACCAAGGTATCAAGCTTAGGCTGTGTATTGCCTCGCCCAAGCACCCAGCTCACTCTGACAACATGGTGAAGTTCCTAGTATAGATCTGCTATAGGTTGCCATCATTAGAAATTTCAAAAAACTTGTATCTCAAGTTTCCTTTTCATCTTCCTTTACATTTCCCCCAAAACAGTTCCTCATTCAGAGAATGAACTCAAGTAAAAAACCATGCCTTAAAAAATAACTGTTACGAGACTTTTTAATCACCATAAATGAGGAATCCGAACAAGATTCCATGATTAACAGGATTTAGTTTCTTTCTCTATGAGATACTTCATCACATAAATTAATCAAATCACTAATGTGGTTATGCATTTAAACATATATGTATCCCCAATTTACATCATGGGTCTGCAAAATTATATCAAGCATGGTAAAATCACCAACAAAAAAAAAATTATCATGGAGTACTGGTCCTAAAAAAAAAAAAACCTTGTTAATTACAGTCATCAGTCAACTTCCAGCAACCAATTATTGGGAGTTGCCTGAATTGGCACCCGCAGCCCATTTACCAAAGACATAGGTATTCCTTTTGTACATGTATGCTAATATTCCCATGATCTTAGAATTGTAGTTTGCAAATTTTAAAGTTTCTACAGCATACTTCCATTTATAGATAATCAACCTCGGAATTTTGCATATTCAAAGCTTTTATTAGCCTAAAAGTTTAAATTTTTAACAGAAATGTATGCAGAAAATAAAAGAAAAGAAAAACAAAAACAAAAGACCAACAAGAATTTACTGATATAAAAGACAGTGCCCAAATAGAAAACCAAATTAAACCACATTAATGAAAGTTCCAGTCAACAAGGAGTGATTTGAATCTACATTACACTATGAATTATGAAAAACAGAATGTAATATGGGTTTAGACACTGCCTGGTAACTAATTCAGCTAACCCAACACAGAACTTAAGAACTTAATATGAAACCGCATGATAATTACATGGAAAACTAAAAAACAAAACCAAGAAGAATACGGTAGGCAATTGAGGTTTAAGAGACCAGAACAAGAAACAAAATTAAAACAGAATTCAGAATACTGAGTTTAAGAAAAGAAAACCCAATAATCAGACTTCCAGAAGAGTCAAATCAAATTCAGAGTGAGGTAAAAACAAGTCAAAGGAGAGAGAACTTAGGGTTAGAGAGAGGAGAATATACCTTCCATGTTATACGAGTTGTAGATCTCCGTCGACTGTGTCTATGTCCTCTGTGCCTATAATACTAAAATTGAAGCCCCAGCTTTGAGCAGGCACTTCTGATTTGCATTCTGTTAGTTTTGGAAGAAACTGTAAAAAGGTAATCAGCCAAGAAGATGGCTCCCTTTAGGCTTTGGCCGCTGCCTGCTGTGAAGTTGGAAGATTTGATTCGAAGTTGGAAATAATTTAATGAAACAAATGATCAGTAAAAGAATAGAATATAGAAGAATATAAATTGAAGATGCTGGCATTTTATATATATATATATATATATATATATATATTCAAAACAATTTCGATTATTTTTAATTTTAAACATTAGTAATATTTTTCTTTTTTTTTTTTTTTGATAATTAATTAAATAATATCTTTCGTATTCTTTGAAATAGTAACGTTTTATTTTATAATAATTAATGAAAATTAATAACATCATTTAATGATATCATTAATATTATATTAAAATAACATTTTTTTACTACTCTGTAAATTTAAGATTTTTAAATTTATCTTCCTGTTTTTATTCATTTTGAGATTTTTATCCATATAATAAGATAATATATCAAAATACTGTGTAGAGTTAATTTGTTTAGAAGAAATATTTTTCAAATTGCTAATCATTATATGTGTTTTATTTGTAACTTGGAACTTAAGACTTTGAATTATTTTTTATTACTCCGTGACACAGTAGGAAAAATATGGATGTCTACCTTAAAGTGGTGGAATGTGTCTAGAGTCTTTTCTAATAATATGGTTGTAGAAGGGTGGCAATGGGAGAGTTTACTCCTTCATATGGGAACTCGTGGTATTTGGAACCTGCTGTTCTATATTACCTTGTGGTCCCTATGGTTAATGAGGAATAAATTTTTAATTTAAGAGAGGATGTGGATGTTGTAGTCGATGACATAAAGTTGAGAAGTTTTTGAAATTTTAAAAACAAGGTTTCCATTTTCACCTTATTGTTTGAGTGATTGGAGCATGTATCCATTACTTGTATGTTGTAATGGATTAAGGTGTATTAATAGAGATATGGGTAGTGCTTTACATTCTGTTTGGCAGAAACCTTGTGTAGGAAAGTTGAAATTTAATGTAGATGGCATTGTTAAAGGGAAATTAGGTCCAGCATGTATTGGAGGTGTTTTAAGAAATTCTTTGGGGTTGGTGGTTTGTGTTTTTTTTTATCAATCTGTTAGTATTTTAGATTCTAATAAAACAGAACTTCTTGCTATTTTTCATGCAATGGATTTTTTCTTTTCTTCTGATTATAAGAATATATATTTGATAGTTGAGTAAGATTCAAGGAACGCAATCTGTTGGATTAGCAAACGTCCTTGGAGGTGGTGGGAGAGTTTTAATAAATTTGATAATTCATCAGCTCAATTAATTTCAGTAGAGTTGAGGCATGTGGATGTCTTGGCCAATAAGGGACTTGAAGCAACACCCCTTTTTCTTGCTTGGATATAGTAAAGTCTTGTGCTAAGGAATTCAGTTGCTTTCTATTATGAAATGAGATGACAGTAAACTTGCTCATGATGCTATTTGACCTTTGCTTTCTAAGTTTGCTGCAATTTTTTGAGGGCTATGCAATATGTGCGTTAGCATTTCTACTCTCAATAAACGTCTTTTATATTGTTGGCTTAGCTGTAGGTGGGGTGCAATTGTGTCTGGTTTTCTTTTTTCATTGTTTTATGAAGTACGACAGATTGGTTATTGGTTTTTAGTTTTGGCCAGTACCTGATGTCTTTCCAGTTTTTGTATATTTGAGATTTTGACCAGATTTTTTTATTTAAGTTATCCAAGTTAGGTTGGTGTAAGTAGATGAGCTAGTGACTTAGGATACTTCTTGGATAAATTAGTTTTTCCTGGACAATAGTAATTTAATAAAAATTATATTTCTTTTTGCTGATAAAAAAATATGTCAAAAATATTTACTCATCTCAACTCTATAATGCTAAATGAATCCTATTGACTTCAAGATTTTATTAATACCATTGTGAATACTCAAATTTTGAGGCTTAAAAAGCCTGTTTTCCCGGACTACAAATAGTCCGCCGGGCTGGAGGCCATTCGAAAAGTTCACCGAAAGTATGCCAATATGGTACTTGAAGCGTTCGAAAAATTACGAGGATCGCAGAACTGGTCCCGGAATATTTTTTGGAGGTACGGAACTCCCGAAAAAGCCTCTGGAACGGAAAACTAGCAAATAGGGCGGCGGCGGCCGCCGTCCACGGCGGCGGCGCCCGCCCTCCAGACTGGTTTTTCCTATAAAAATAGCCCCGAGTCAACTATTTTAGGCACTCAGTCTGTGTTGACGGACGCTCTCTTCTCTCCTACGCTCCTTGCGGTTCTTTTACTGCTTTTCTGCATTTAGTGTAGATTTTTATTACTCTGCTGTTGTGATATTTGGTCACTTAATTAAATTAATTTTAATTAATATTTCCCAAACGAGGAGCTTAATCTGGGAGTTTCAAGCTGAAGCTAAGAAGCGGCCGCCGATTAACTCAGGTAATAACGAAACCCTGCCTATTTAATTTCAGCATTTTGTTCATATTCTCTTCTACTCCAAACTCTGGTTAAATAATTTCACACCATAATCATCTTGGCAGCAAATTGCCTTAAGTGAATAAGTTTAGGCTAAAATACCCGGTTAATCAATAATCGTGATATTAATGCTAAAACTCCGAACATATTGGCTAAAGTGCCTAGTTAATTAATAACTACGGTGTATTTGCCTTTATTTCGAACAATTCGACTAGAAGTCCAATTAGTCAATAATTGCGGCTAAAAGCCTAATTAATCACGTTTTTGGCAACAAATTGCCTATAATTCAAATAATCACTTTTTTGGCGACAAATCGCCTAAATATCACCTTCTTCTTCGGCAATAAATTGCCTAAATTACATATCATCTTTTGGCATGAATGCCTTAATCATTTTGGCGACAAATCGCCTAACCAATTTTTAGCAATAAATTGCCCAACTTTTGGCACAAATGCCTTAATCAACCCTTTTGGCGATACATAGCCCAAACATCATTTTTTTGGCAATAAATTGCCCAATTAAACCTCTTTTGGCACTAATGCCCAAAACAGAAAATCAATCAATCTTTGGCAAAATACCTCAAAAATGCACGAAGCATACACACACTCATGCATGAAGCATACCCCTTCAAAATGCCTTTGAATAGGCTTTATCGAACTACGTCGGCTTTGATCTCTCATTCAAACGAGAGTACGTAGGCACGTTCGGGATTTAACCCCGAGCGGCAAGTCGGAATCACGAAAACACTTTACTGGTCCAATTGCATCAAATTACCTTGCAAAGCATTCACACTTAGGTTAGTTAATCAGCATGACATGGTCTCGGGATCCACCTCGGGTTCGTAGATTGTGCCTTAAACTTTGGGATAATTAATCTAGACTTAGGTTAATTAAAATTGGAGTCATTTGGGGTTCTTTCTTAGTTTTCCCTTATAAAAATAAACTAGGTGGCGACTTCATAAAACACACACGTGAGCATACCTCGTTCTAGCACAATTGTGCTTCCGGGGAGGGTTCACAGTTTGGCGACTCTGCTGGGGATGTTTATGTAATCATTTTGCATAAAGTGGACTACAATTGCTGCATCAACTAACCTGCCCTTCTTCAGGGTATTATTTTTATTGTGCTTTGTTTTGCAGGGTACCCTAACACGAATCAAGTGTTCTTTCTTTAAGAATACTGGATAAGGGAATTTGGACCTAACTGTAAAATTTAATGAAAACATTTAAATTTGTTGATTTATTTGCACGATTGAGAATCTTTTTCTCCATTGCATAAAAAACGAATTTCAAATGAATTTCTTCTCTTCTGTTCAAACTTCTGAGTCTGGATAGCAAGTAGCGCTGATCGGCAGGTCTCGTTGATTATGTCGACGGACAGCCAAAGCGTCCTCCCTGTTATTGCAAACCGTCCCTAATCCTTTTGGGGGTGGCCCATGGGTATGCGTACTGTTGGACCCACGCGAAACTCTTTGTTTCACATGTGGTTAGGTATATCCTTACTCAAGGTTCAAGGGTCCCTTAATAAGCCAATTTTCTATTTGTGTCATAGCCTATAGAACCTATCCTTTAGGGCTGTATGCACCCAATGATGTGAATCATATCATTAAAAAGGATTATGACGTGATATTGTGCGCATTCATGACATATCATCTCATAAACATTAAAAGCATTAAAAAGAACACACGATATTCTTTTTAGTCATGCACAATTGGACAAGGGAGTCGATCTACCTCACATTCAGCTGCCCTGATACACAACACTACCCACGGTACCCTAATCCAGCTACCTTTATCCTATCAGGTACCCACTGTTGGAGTGCCTATCCAAGTTCCAGTCACACCTACAGTGCTATCACCAACCTCACCAGCTTCACCAACTTCACCAACTTCAACTGCACCAATGGCATCACTTGCTGACATCCAAAATCTCATGGAACAACTGGAAGCCAGAATGGAGGCTAGAATGAATGAGGCATTGACTGCCCAGAGAACTGCCCTAATAACTGAACTAGGTAGTGGTAATGGAAATGGGGCTTCCGCTGGGGGAAGTGATCCTGCTGCCTCCAATCAGGGACCTGCTGCTAGACCGACGTCCTCAAACCCTACCCTTAACTTGGATGATATGCCCTCTAGAACTGCTGCAGAGCTGGAAGCTCAGAAAATGAAAGAAAAACTGGAACTCTTGGAAAGGTCAATCACTGCCCTTAAAACACATAAGGAAGTGGTGGACATGGACTCCTTGTCCTTGTTCCCTGAAGCAAGATTGCCGACAAAGTTCAAGATGCCTAACATGGACAAGTTTGATGGAACCACTTGTCCCAAAACGCATCTGAAAATGTATGTGGGTGCCCTTAACCCGTTTGGCTTGAACAGCGAGCTCCTTGCTCAGTTGTTTCAACAATCGCTGACTGGTGCTGCTTTGAGATGGTTTGTCAGTCTGGATCGGACTAAAATGAAGACTTGGGAAGACATGTGCAATGTGTTTAACACGTAGTACCATTATAATATAGAAGTGGATGTTACTCGGAGAGAACTGGAAACCACCAAACAAAAGAACAACAAATCCTTTTCCTCGTTCCTTACGAGGTGGAGGGCCAAGGCCGCCCAAATGATCAATCAGCCTTCAGAACAAGAACAGGTAGACATAATCATCAAAAATCTGCTGCCTGTCTACCAACAACAACTACAAACTCAGTACCTACCAACGTTTCAGTCGCTCATTGCTACTGCAACCAAGGTAGAGGATTTAATCCAAATGGGTCAACTAAAAGAAGACTCGGGTACCTCAAAGTATAAGAAACCTAGCCAAGCTAGCAAAATTCACGAAGTGGTAAGTATCACCCCCAAGAATCCTTTACGTGTGGGGAATATGAGAAATGGCAGCCAATCGAGGAGGACTTACACTGATCTCGGGATGCCGATCCTTTTTGTATTCCGAGAGGCTGTCAAGGTAAATTACATTAAGCCTTTGGAAGCAAGGCCACCACCCAACCCATTACCGAGGAACTATAGGGCTGATGAATACTGTGAGTACCATCAAAGTAACCGGCACAAGACTGAAGCATGCTGGACGCTTAAGAACCGCATCCACGACCTGATGGATAACGGTTCCATCATTCCAAAGAGTAAGCCAAATGTTAGCACTAATCCTTTACCAAATCACGGGATAAATGCTATCGTTGCTGACCAGGAATTGATCGATCCTTTCGAACTATTCCTAGAAATGAATGACATCTGTGTCCTGGACCTGAATGACTTATCTGAAGTGGTCGATGTAATGACCAGGAGAAGAAAAAAGAAGAGTATACAGATGCAGCCTTACCTTTTGACTTTGAATAGTCATTTCTGCAAACCGGGAGAAACAATTCCTTATTGTGGCTTCCAGGAACCATTCTACTTCCCGACAGCTAAGAAAGTACTGCCCGGGCTGGAAATATTTGCTGATGCCCAGGACAACAAGCCAGAGGCAATAACCGAGCTGGAGATAGAAGATCTCATGCAGCCCAGTCTCTTTGACGAGGTTGCAGTTATCACTAGTAATGATGGGAACCAAGACTTGCTGAGCCTAATCAAGCCGAGTAAAGAGCCTCTCACCAACTGGTATATCGAGGAGGAGCGCGCTGCTGACAAAACCCTTCCCGAGCCAAACATAGAGTCTAGACCTGATGCCAAGTCCTGTACTGAGTCTGAGTCTAACCCTGAGTTTGAAATCGAGTCAGAGTCCAGTTCTTGGTCTTCTATATCTGATTTGGAAAATCCGGATTTTAAATTTGATGTAATTTTTGAGGACGATTCCGTCCATATCAATAAAAGCTTACAGATCATTGGCTACCCTGCGTGTCAATCTTTCCAAGCATATCCTAAAAAAAATAATGGAAAATAAATAAATGAAATAAAAATGAAAAAGAGAAAATGATTCTTGGCAAAGAAGAAAATGAACATACATACATTGCATCTGACTGTGTGAACAGGGAACAGATCATGGAATGCTTGAAGAAGTTTGCCGATTGCTTCATGTGGAAGGCTAGTGACATCATGGGTATTGACCCAGCAATAGCAGTACACAAGATTCCAGTATACCCCGAGGCTAAGCCAGTAAAACAGAAGCTAAGGAGGCTGAAAACAGAATGGTCCTTGAAAATCAAGGAGGAAGTAACTAAGCAATTGGAAAACAAGTTCATAGAACCTATTGCCTATCCAACATGGTTAGCAAACATAGTGCCGGTTCCTAAGAAGGATGGGAAGGTGCGAATGTGTGTCGACTACCGGGATCTCAATAAAGCATGTCCGAAGGACGATTTTTCTTTCCTCATATTGACTTGTTGGTTGACCGAATGGCTGGACACGAGATGGTCTCCTTGATTGATCTCGCTGTCGGGTACAATCAGATAATGATGCATTTGCCAGACAAAGAGAAGACGGCATTCATCACAGAGTGGGGAACCTATTGCTATAGGGTCATGCCTTTTGGGCTCAAAAATGCCGGGGCAACTTATCAAAGAATGGCAACAACTATCTTCCACGACATGATTCACAAAGAAGTTGAGGTGTATGTGGACGACATGGTTGTTAAATCGAAAACAGCTGAAGAACATACAACAGCACTTGAGAAGTTCTTCCTTAGGCTTCGAAAGTACAATTTAAAGCTTAACCAGGCAAAATGTCTGTTTGGAGCTACATCCGGAGTATTTCTGGGGCATATGGTCAGCTGGAAAGGCATAGAGATTGACCCTTCAAAAGCCAAAGCCATTCTGGAAATGCCAGCACCGAAGACGGAAAAAGAAGTTCGGGGTTTCCTGGGAAGGCTACAGTACATCAGCCGGTTCATCAATCAATTGGCCGATACTTGTGGTCCGATCTTCAAATTACTCAGGAAAGGAGTAGCCATCAAATGGAATGAGGATTGTCAGAAAGCTTTCGACCAAGTCAAGCAATATCTGTTATCCCTGCCAGTTTTACAGCCACCAAGGCTAGGAAAGCCTTTGCTATTGTACCTATCAGTGACAGAAGAAGCGATGGGTGTAATGCTAGCTCAACAAGCAGAAGATACAAGGGTAGAAAATGCCGTGTATTACCTCAGCAAACAGATGCTAGACTACGAGCTAAAATACAATAAGATAGAGAAGTTGTGTCTAGCTCTAGTTTGGGCTTGTACAAAGCTGCAACACTACCTCTCGTCCTACACCACATAGGTTATTTCTGAATCGAACCCCTTGAAATTCCTTATGGAGAGGCCGGTCCTTGACAGTAAGATGGCTAAGTGGGTGTCAGTGCTCGCAGCCTATGACTTGAAATTTGTACAACGAAAGGCAGTAAAAGGAGGAGCCTTGGCTAATCAATTAGCAGAATTACCGGTCAAAGACCAAATGCCGGAGGTAGAATTTCCTGATGAAGACTTATTGAGCTTGGAAAGTGAAGTCTGGGAAATGTACTTCGATGGAGCTTCAAACTACCATGGAAATGGGGTTGGAGTCGTATTCAAAACTCCTTGTGGAGAATACGTCCCAATTGCAGTCAAATTAGATTTCGACAGCACCAACAGTGAAGCCGAGTATGAAGCTTGCATAAAGGGGTTAGAAGCAGCCCTGAAAAAGGAAATAAAGGTCCTCAAGGTTTTCGGGGATTCCAATTTAATAGTCTCCCAAGCTTTGAGAAAATGGAAAATTAAGGAAGAGCGTTTGATTCCTTACCTACAACGCTTGGACGAATTGGCTCAGCAATTTGAGGATTTATCCTTCCACTACTTGCCGCGAGCCAAAAATCAGTTTGCTGATGCTCTGGCTACTTTGGCCTCCATGGTTAATGTAGGGGGAGACCAAGTCATTCGACCTCTGACAGTTCGGTTACAGAAACAGCCAGCACATATCATGAATTTGGTGGATGACAAGCCCTGGTATTGGGATATACAGAATTATCTTCAGAATGAAGCCTACCCAGAGGGATCCACCAAGACTGATCAACGGACAGTGAGACAGTTAGCATCCGGATATTTCCTTACTGGGGGAGTTCTGTATAAAAGAAGTTGGAACGGTTTGCATCTAAGATGCGTAGATGAAGTGGAAGCCTAAACCATTATGGATTCCTTACACAACGGGGAGTCCGGTCCACACATGCACGGGATAGCTCTGGCTCGAAAAATCATGAACCTGGGTTATTACTGGTCAACTATGAATGCAGATTGCGTGAGGCACGCGCAAAAGTGCCATGAGTGTCAAATTTTTGCTAAGCTGCAAAAACAGCCTCCGGTCAATTTGAATCTCATTGCTTCACCCTGGCCCTTCGCAACTTGGGGCATAGATGTGATCGGAAAGATCCACCCAAAGGCTTCCAATGGTCATCAATTCATCCTGGTTGCTGTGGATTATTTCACTAAGTGGATTGAGGCAGCCTCTTATTCGGTTTTGAATGCCAAGAAGGCGGCACAGTTCGTTCGTACTAACATCCTTTGTCGGTACGGAACGCCATTCGAGATCATCACTAATAATGGGTCCCACTTTCAGAGTGAATTTGCTGATTTGTTGAAAGAAAAGAGGATCCAACATCATAAGTCCTCACCCTATCGTCCACAAACAAATGGGGCTGTGGAGGCTGCAAATAAGGCTATAAAAGTCATTTTGCAAAAGACAGTTAAAAAGCACAAAGCTTGACATGAACAGTTACCGAATGCCCTATGGGGATATAGGACTTCAATCAGAACGCCCACCAGAGCAACTCCGTATTCCTTGGTATATGGTATGGAGGCAGTGCTGCCTGTTGAACTGGAAGTTCAGTCGGCAAGAATCATCCGGGAAAGCCAAATCAGCGAAGCAGATTAGATCCAAAATTACCACCTCCAACTCCTGGGTATTGATGAGAAAAGGTTACAATCGATCCACCGAACGCAGGTTTACCAGAAGAGAATGGCTCGGCATTTTAATAAGAAGGTCAAAGACCGAAAATTGGAAGAAGGTTGTTTGGTCTCGAAGGAAATCAGACAACCAGTCATAGACCCACGTGGGAAGTTTCGCCCTCATTGGGCTGGGCCCTACGTTCTAAAGAAAATACTGTTCGGCGGAGCCGTCATTTTGACTGATTTAGATGGTTTGGAGTTCACGAATCCATGTAATTTAGATCAGTTAAAAAGATATTATGTGTAATTATAATCATTGCATGATGTAAAAAAGAGCTACATTAGACCTGATTCTCTTCGGAAAAAAGAAATTATGTATCAGAGATATGTAGGCAACCCTTTTTGGGCGCGGTCTAAACATTAATAAAAAAAAATCATTTCACAATTCATTCTTCTTTGCCAAAAAAAAAAGGGGAAAGAAAAGAGAAAAAGTGCAAAAAAAGAAAAGAAAGAAAAAAGAAAAACCCGCTAAGCTGAAAACCCGAAAAGGGCGGCTTAGGCAAAAATCGGGACCCGCTAAGCTGAAAACCCGAAAGGGCGGCTTAAGCAAAAATGGGTAGCTCGTTAAGCTAAAGACCCAAAAGGGCGACTTAGGCAAAAGTTAGAGCTTGAATAAATAAATTGGGAAATGCTGGGAAAGCCCAAAAGGCCAAAACTATAATGTCATTCCAATAAAGTCAAGCAAAAGAGTCCATAAAGTTCAAAAAATAAGTAAAATAAAAGTCTAAGTCCAAAAAAAAAAAACATACATCCAAAGCCAAAAGATAAATCCAAAGCCAAAATTCCAGATAGAGTCTAAAGTCCAAAAAAAAATCTAAGTGTCCCGTCGTCTACGTGGGGCAACATCCTCAGTGTCGTCTTTAGGTACTGAACCCTCTCCAAACTCGCCTGTCCGAGGAGCCATCACAATCTCCTCATCAGTCCCGTCCGCATCATCGGTGCAAACCTGAGCCCAACCCTCAAGTGCACTTAGCAGTGCATTCCTCCTTGGTCTCTCAATCGGCCAAACAGCAGTAATGAACCAGGTTCGGTACTCTGGAGAAGTATGAACACCGGCAGGATTAGGTAGGGGCCTAACCATGTGAAGATCTCTAACCCAGGCCTTAAGGATGGCTCGGGTAACACCCGGAGTAATAACTGAATCAACAAAAGTGCCATCCACAATTGGAACAGTCTGGTCTATCCCCATCTGCCTTAAAACGCGCGAAGCGCAGTACCACGTGCAATGTGTAAGGCCTAGCAGGTAAACTCGGGTATGGAGGAAGCTAACCTGGATAAAGCGGGTGATGTCATACCAGGAAATGTACCACCGTACCTTCCCAAATTGATCTTTTCTACCTTGGAGAGACTCTTAGTCCAATTGTGCATGTTGTGGTTATAAAAGAGATGCATTTTTTGAAAGAAGATCAGAAATTGAAAAAAAAAATTGAGAAAAAAAATCCTGTTTTTTTTTTTAAAATCAAAGTGGATAATCATGCATGCATATAAAATTTTCAGTACTAACCAAGTGTAAGTACAGTACAGGATGCAGGCAAGGAAAATAGCCAAAAGGCGGGTCTTCTGGACGCGTCCGATTTTCGCCTTCAAAATTTGCTTTTCAGACAACCACCGACGCCCATAAATCATTTTTATGGTTGCCGGTGGGGGGCAACTGTGAATACTCAAATTTTGAGGCTCAAAAAGCCTGTATTCCCGGACTGCAAACAGTCCGGCCAGGTCGGAGGCCATTCAAAAAGTTCACCGAAAGTATGCCAATATGGTACTTAAAACATCCGGAAAATTACAAGGATCGCAGAACTGGTCCCAGAATATTTTTGGAGGTACGGAACTCCCGAAAAAGCCTCTGGAATGGAAGACTAGCAAATAGGGCGGCGGCGACCGCCGTCCACGGCGGCGGCGCCCGCCGGCCCTCCAGACTGGTTTTTCCTATAAAAATAGCCCCGAGTCAACTGTTTTAGGCACTCAGTCTGTGTTGACGGACGCTCTCTTCTCTCCTACGCTCCTTGCGGTTCTTTTACTGCTTTTCTGCATTTAGTGTAGGCTTTTATTACTCTGCTGTTGTGATATTTGGTCACTTAATTAAATTAATTTTAATTAATATTCCCCAAACGAGGAGCTTAATCTGGGATTTTCAAGCTGAAGCTAAGAAGCGGCCGCCGATTAACTCAGGTAATAACGAAACCCTGCCTATTTAATTTCAGCATTTTGTGCATATTCTCTTCTACTCCAAACTCTGGTTAAATAATTTCACACCATAATCATCTTGGCAGCAAATTGCCTTAAGTGAATAAGTTTAGGCTAAAATGCCCGGTTAATCAATAATCGTGGTATTAATGCTAAAACTCCGAACATATTGGCTAAAGTGCCTAGTTAATTAATAACTACGGTGTATTTGCCTTTATTTCGAACAATTCGGCTAGAAGTCCAATTAGTCAATAATTGCGGCTAAAAGCCTAATCAATCACGTTTTTGGCAACAAATTGCCTATAATTCAAATAATCACCTTTTTGGCGACAAATCGCCTAAATATCACCTTCTTCTTCGGCAATAAATTGCCTAAATTACATATCATCTTTTGGCATGAATGCCTTAATCATTTTGGCGACAAATCGCCCAACAAAACCTCTTTTGGCACCAACGCCTCAATCATTTTGGCGACAAATCGCCTAACCAATTTTTAGCAATAAATTGCCCAACTTTTGGCACAAATGCCTTAATCAACCCTTTTGGCGATAAATAGCCCAAACATCATTTTTTTGGCAATAAATTGCCCAATTAAACCTCTTTTGGCACTAATGCCCAAAACAGAAAATCAATCAATCTTTGGCAAAATGCCTCAAAAATGCACGAACCATACACACACTCATGCATGAAGCATACCCCTTCAAAATGCCTTTGAATAGGCTTTATCGAACTACGTCGGCTTTGATCTCTCATTCAAGCGAGAGTACGTAGGCACGTTCGGGATTTAACCCCGAGCGGCAAGTCGAAATCACGAAAACACTTTACTGGTCCAATTGCATCAAATTACCTTGCAAAGCATTCACACTTTGGGATCCACCTCGGGTTCGTAGATTGTGCCTTAAACTTTGGGATAATTAATCTAGACTTAGGTTAATTAAAATTGGAGTCATTTGGGGTTCTTTCTTAGTTTTCCCTTATAAAAATAAACTAGGTGGCGACTTCATAAAACACACACGTGAGCATACCTCGTTCTAGCACAATTGTGCTTCCGGGGAGGGTTCACAAGCATGAGATACTGTATTAAAGGGTCGAGTACAAAAATTAACTTATGAATTTTGTAGCTTTAATTTTGTGGTACACTGAACTTGGTGAATAATTTATTATGCATTTGAACTTAAAAATTTTGCTAATATTACACACTTGTTCACATTGACAATAATAATTATTAAGGTTTTTGACTTTTATATGTAAATATTTATTTGATATGTAGTTAGCATAATTTTTGGAATAATAATTTTCATATATTTCAACTTTTAATAGGGTGTTTAATTGATCTAATGTTGCAAGTTTAAGTTTTAATAAAATAATTTAAAAATTGAAGTGTTTAATAGGTACAATTTTATAAGTTGATGTGGTTGATGGGTTAAACAAAAGAAGAGGATGCCATAGGATTAAAGTAATAAAGTTTCAGAGGTGAAATTATATATTTAGCCAATATTACTGTTTTACACCTTAATTATAGATTTACATTTATACTTTTCACAAAAAATTTTATAGTACCCTCAACTTTTATTTCGATTTATTGAATATTTTAACTTATATAATATCATTTGTTAAACACTTTAATTGATCTATTGAACCCATAACTTATAAAATTAAATTGATTAAAGACTTATTATATAGTTGAAAAATGTAAAAATTATTATTCTAAGAGTTATATTAAAAATTTATTCTATTTTGCATATAAAAGCAAAAAACCTTAAAAACTATTGTTGGTAGCGTGAGGAGATGTGAGATTATTGAAAAAAAAAAAATTGAAGTTTAGGGTGCTTCAAGGTCAATTTTAAAGTTCAAGATGCCACAAGAGTTTTTTTTTTTTAATCAAACTTTAAGAGTTAAATTATTTACTCCCTCAATTCTATTTAGATAGAAAAATTTTCCTTTTTGGGTGGTCTATTTATATAGAGAAATTTACTTAATTTAGTAACTTTGAGAAGAATATCAAAGCAAATAGTCCATATTGTCCTTGTTTGATTTATGAGTAAAGCTTTAAGTGTAGGAGAATCACAAGGTAATGATAGACAACAAATGGGATAGTCATGTAATAACACTTGCGTTACCGAAAAACAATAGTTTCCAATTTCAATTCCCTCTCAATTTGTAAATGTGACATCCTACTGAATCGAGTCATTGTATTTAGTGAGTCGAGTCGAGTCGGAACGAACCAGAACCCGGTTCAAGCCATAAAAATTAAATAAATCAAAGACTTAGACTTAATTGAATGAAACATAAAGATGTAGACGCAATTGACATAAAAGTATAAGGATTAGGACCTAATTGAAATAAAGTATAAAGTTTTGGTAGTAAATGGTAAAATATTGAAAATTTAGGTGCTATTTGGTAATTTTTTAACATCCTAGAAGATATATTTGGAGGTTACCCGAAAATTCCATTTACTTTACCTTCTCCATCTTCTCCTTTATCTTCTTCCTTCACTTTACCTTCTCCATCTTCTCCTCAATCTTCCTCCATTTTCTACCTTAATATTCAACCTTTCAAGCATTAAATTCAACCTATAACTCTATCCAAGTAAGTTGAATTTCTTGAATTTCATAATCTAGTGAGATTTTGGATGATTAATAAGATGTTATTATGTATAGGAGAGGTGAGCTCAAAGTGAGAAGAAAAAAAAAAGCTAAGAGAAGGTGTAAAGCTTTTTGGTTGAAGGTTTGATATCTCTCTTAGTTTAACAAATTTTCTTGCATGAGAATATGTGTAGTGTGACTGATGTATAAACCAATAGCATGACATAATATTTAGAATACAGGATGATATCAGCATGACAGGACATAGGTTCAACCAGATTGTAGCGTCTTGACTCGATTCATTCGGGTTCACGGGTGGACCGGGAAGGGATGTTACAGTAAACATGCATTATTTCTCAATATGAGCACTAATATGATTGAGATAACAATTTCAAATGGCTGTAAAAGTTTATATTCATTCACACTTTTTACGAACTGCCATAGACATTGCAAGAATATTTTACATACTTGCCTACTAGTTTTAACATGTTTTTTATTTTCAAAGTCAGTTTGTTGCATAAAAGAGCACGATTCACTCATACATGCACATGACTAGTTGAAACACAAGGCAAAAGCAAACAATAGAGAAGTTGACTTCACAGAAGTAGAAAAGCTATTTGCAACTTGTTGAATACTGCGCGCATTTAGCACACCCTTTTCATTGTTAGCAAACAATATTTTATGAACAAAATTTTAACTTCTCGAGTAATTTTTTTTTTCTTTTGTCTTTTCTTGTTATTTCTGGAACACTATTGGACGATTGCATGATTGAATTGTCTATAGAAGTCAATTGCTACTTAGTGAGCAAAGAGTTTAGATCTAAAGCTACAATGGTGTGTATATGCACATCTTTTTCAATTGCATGCGAATTAATAAGGACAACGTTGAGATCAAAGTAAATTGGTGGATTCATCTTAATCTTTGAATGATTGGATTAAACTTGTGAGCTCTTCATTTATATGAGCCTGTTTTATGAAAGTTGAAGGACTCTTTGTTAAAAAATCTAATGCATCCTCTTCTCTCTCATGACTGGGCTTGCATAGAAACTTGGAAATGAGTTAATGGTGTTTTAGAGTTAAATTGTGAAAGAAAAAGGAAAAAATTACAATTAAACAACCTCCATCATTGTAAAAATTCAGTTTTCTCTATCTAAATAGGACGAAGGAAGTATTAAGCTAAGCATTTACTCATCTGAACTTTGTTTTGTTAAATACATTTTAACATTTCTAACAACATTTGAATTCAGTTAGGTCAAAGTTTCTCAAAACTTTGGAATACAATAATAAGAAAATAAATACTTTCTCCATTTTATCATGTAGGCATAACTAATTTTGCACTAAGATTAGTGAATTAGTTTAACTGAAATTTTTTGGCGATTCTCTTCTATATTGCCCTCAACACATCAATAATTATTTCATATTGTATTAAATACAGATAGCTGGAGTTTTGTGAAGCAAAGAATTGAACATTTAATACTTCTATTATTCCCATCATTAGTTTAAATTTGGTTTTAATGGAAAATAATCACTAGATTATTGCCTCCATTAATCTAAATTTGTTGAGAAACTTATTTTTAAGCAAAATAAAAAAATGAGCATTAATGCCACAATTCTTTATTAAAAATTAAGGATAAATTTCAATTTTTTGGAGCAAAATTTTTTTAGAATTGGAAGTGCCTTTTGAACTTCTTCATATATGTGTACTATAAATAAAACAATATACAATTATAAATGCACTGTGTTTAGAAAAATAAAAAATGAGTGAACTAGCACCTGAAAGTTCAACTCATATTGAAAGATTGCAAGCAAATTCTTCTTTGCCTATAGAAAATCAAAATTCTCATGATTAAATTTATTTCAACTTGAATGTATTATTACGCGTCTTAGCCAACACTAGCAAGTGTATTAGTCATTCAAGTAGTACAAGACTTAAAGTTCCAAATATCATTTTCTCAGAGACCAAAGTTTGGAAGCTAATTAATCCAAAATTAACACTATTATTTGAGAAAATGATTAAATGAGAGATTGTAATTCGATAAACTAATTAAATTAAGCAAGCAAATAATTGAATTTTTAGAATAAACCAATAATTTAAAGAGTTAGGATCCATAATCCACCTTGATTAATCAGGATGCAATTTCTAAATAGAAAATCAATTTTTAGATTGGCAGGTTCTTCTTAAGCCTATTTATCCTACCAGGAAATAAATTTTCAATCAAATTTTAACTCCTACTAGGAAACTTAAAGATTGAATTGCATAACGTTGAACCAATTTATAATTCCTCCTACCAGGAAACGAATTAAGCCACAAATCAATCTTAGGCTTCTACCAGAAAAAACCCAAGACTAATAAGTTATGTAAAAATCATAAGAACATGCATGAAATTGATTAACCCTAAATTCTTAATTCCTCCTACCAAGAAACGAATCAAAGAAATAAAATCAATCAAGTAACACACAAGCATTGAGATCAAACTTTTGCATAAAACTTAAATTGAAATTCATATATTAAAAATTAAACATCCATCAAAATCAAGGGTTCATGTTTCCCCTAACAAAAGAAAACTACTCCATAGTTAAATCAAAAGAACACAAGAAATAAAGAGAAAAATTCATGCTTAAATCTAGAAATTACAAAAATAGAAATCAAACTCTGAAATCCAATATCTGCTTCTAGCTTCTTGCTCCACACCACTAAGGAAGAAGAAACTTTTCTTTCTCTTTATGTTTTAAGATTTTTTTCTATGTTCTTATACGATCCCTACATTCTAATCATTCCTAATAATATATCCTCAAAAGCGTAAAAGTCTTATGAAAGAAAAATCCACGTTCTTTTTCCATAACTGTCCATCTTCCACATGCTCTTTTATTTTCCACGATCACGTCGTAGTCTCTGAGTTTCTAGCCCATTTTCCATAGTTGTTTCTGCTTTCCACACCTGAGCTATGAAAATCTCTGTACCCCAAGCTCTTTTTCTTCAAAACACATCACTTTTCTTCCAAGTCTCTGAAACCATCAAAATACCTATAAAAACAATTAAAACTTGAAAAATAAACAAAACTCTTAACAAAACCTATTGAGAACACACCAAAAAGACGCTATACTCATACTAAAAAACTATGAAAAATATCTAAATATTAAATACCCCAAACTTTAGATTTTACTCGCCCTCGAGTAAAACTAACACAAAAATAAAAACTTCACATAAAACCATCCGCACACATGCTTAGCTCAAATCTTGAAATCCTCTCAAACAACTCCATCACTGCATTCAAGGAACTATAACCATCGAAATCGTCCCATCTAATATAGATTATAAACAAATAAAGGCTATGCTAAAAAATTTTCTTTGTGTGTGTGCCTATCATAAATCAATCAATGACATGCTTTTTCAGGCAATCATTTAAGGAAAGCACAACACTTAGCTTCAGGAAGATAAAACATTGGATGTCTATATACCCTCTTTTCATTTCCCTCTTCCAAATCTTCTTCACTATCGTCACCTGCGTTTTTGCTCATTGTTCCAAGAAACCAAATCAGCTAGAGTAACAAAAGCAAGGGCTCTCTGCTTGTTTTTGACAGAATTTTTAGCAACAGCAGCAGGAGTTTTTACTGATTTTCGGGTAGGCTTTGCTTTACAAGCACTTATTGTTTTCTTCCTTAGTGCCATTACAAGCAATATCAAAAACAATTCTCAGGTTTGAGAATGGCACACTCATGAGTTGTGGAAACTCCAAACATACACAAGCACCTAACCAACTAAGTAATCAATTTTCCAAATTTTTTTTTTCAGAATTGCCTATATAAGGAAACAAAAACGATGAAGTCCAAATCAGATAAAAATAAAAATAACAAAAATGTGAAAGGAGAGGAACAGTTGCCTATTGTTTAAGATAAATTTGCAATGGTGGTTCCAAGAAGGAGAAAAATTCGGTGACTGACTTGTTGCTGGAAAAGGAAGAATCGACTGATTGCAAGCAACCCCGAACGAAAGCTGGCGACGAAATGGAAGACCGGTTGCGCTGCCATACCTAACTGTCGCGAGTTTATTTTTTCATTTCCTTTTTCAAACAGATACCAAATGGATTAAAAGAGCAGCCGGAAGAAATTCGACAGTGGTGGCCGGCAATAAGCAGTGCTGGTCGGCGATTGAAGGTATAGGGACAAAAGTCTTCGTTTGAGGTGTTTCGTTCGTTTGCATCTTCTGCGAAAGAAAAGAACGAAATAAAAGGGGAGAGGGAACGTGAGAAAGTAGAAAGAAGTAAAATAATAATAATAATAATAATTAACAAATTATTTATTATATATATTTTGTTTTTCTTTTCTTTTTTTCTTTTTTTAATTTTAATATAAAAAATTAGAAATAAAATTCTAACTAATTTTTCAACAACTAAAGCTCAGTTTCACAGTGTGATTGTGAATATCCCTGTCTCTTTTGCATAAAAATTTGATAAAATTTCAACAAGCAATTCAAATTTGAACAACCTGCTTGTGAAAATCTGTCTCTTTTGCACAAAAATTCAATAAAATTTCCATAGGCAAGTAATTTTTTTTCAGAAAGACATTGTGAAAGTCTTTGTCTTTAGATTTCTTATAAGCGTTCCACCCGAAACTTTAAACCTCAAAACCTGATAGGAAAAATTAGAAAGACAAACAAAACAACAAAATCACAGAATTCAAAACCAATAAACAAAAATATATACAAGTAGTTCTAGTTTATAGTCCTAGCTCGACTTTCCACTCCCTTTAGTCCACCAATGTTAATATTGCGGCTTTCGAATTAAACCGGTCCACAATATAAGGCTTTAACCTGTGGCCATTCATCTTAAATGTCTCGCCTGACTTCAAATGCTTAATCTCAATAGCTCCAAAACTAGAGACTCTTGTTACCTCATACGAGCCTTGTCATCTTGATTGTAACTTACTAGGAAACAATCTTAACTGACTATTGTACAAAAGTACTTTTTGTCCTAGTGCAAAACTCCTTCCTTGCAATATGCTTGTCGTGTCATTCCTTAGTCTTTTTCTTATAAAGACTAGCATTCTCATATGCCCAACAACGAAATTCTTCCAATTCATTAACCTGCAACAAACGAGTCTTTCCTACACTGCATATATCAAAATTCAAAAATTTAGTAGCCCAATATGCTTTATGCTCTAGCTCGACTGTTAAGTGACATGCTTTACCAAAAACCAATCTAAAAGGTGACATACCTATAGGTGTTTTATAAGCTGTCCTGTTTACCCAAAGAGCATCATCTAACTTGATTGCCCAGTCCTTCCTAGAAGTACTAACGGTCTTTTCCAAAATTCTTTTAAGTTCCCTATTAGATACTTCTACTTGGCTACTCGTTTGTGCATGATAAGGTGTAGAAACCTTATGCCTAACCCCTTAGTTCCTAAGAAGAGCATTGAATTGAATGCTTACCACCATCATTTATTATGGCTCTAGGGGTACCATATCTAGTAAAAATATTTTGCCTAAGAAATTGAAGAACAATGTTCGAGTCATTAGTCCTAGTAACCATTGCTTCTACCCATTTTGATGCATAATCAACAGCTACTAAGATATACTCATTCCCATAAGATCATGGGAATGGACCCATGAAATTGATGCCCCATGACAGTGATTTTTGCAAGTGTACGAAATCGCAACAAGTAATATAGAGTGAGAAAAGTATCATATCCACAGGGATTGTATACCAAGTAACAAAATTATGTTAACCTATTATTATTTAAATGGCAATAAGGGGAATTATATTTAAGAACTAACTTCAGTGAATAAAAGAGAATAAAAAGAAATCAAGCAAGACAATTTTTGATCAAAAGAATCAAGGATTTAAAGCTACTAGGGATTTTGACTTCACTTAATTCAATCTAATTTATTTTATTAGTTCATTAATCAATTTTAATTGTTCAAGTAGGGAAAACAATCTTAAAATCACTAACAAGCTCTCCCGATGTCTTGTTAGCTATTTTAATCCGGTCTAATTACCTATCTTACAACAGTGCAATCAAACATGAATTAAATCATTAAGTTTTATGGTTTATTTTGTGAATTCATAACCTAAGGTCATTAACTTATGAAAACCCCTATGAGTCAAACCATATAGCTTCCACATCAAGTTATTATTCTCATGTAATTTATTACCTTTTTCATATCAAAAACCCTTCTCCTAATTTGATTAATGAAATAAATCAATCCAGAGAAGAAACTTTGCCTGAAAGCATTAAGTTTAATAATAAATTATGCTTTGAACAAAGAAAAACAAATCTAATATTATAAATTGGAAAATAAATTAAGCTACATCAAATCCCTAGTATGAGAGTTTAGTTCGATATAGTAATTAAATAAAACTCAATAAAAATTCCATAATCAATCATAATAATGAAAGAATAAAACAAGATTAAGAGTTTAGAGATAAAAACTAGTCAACAGTTAATTCTGGATGGCTTCCTTGAATCTTAGCACAAATCTTGAACACTTGAAGTCTTGGAGAGAGAGAAGAATAACAGAACAAAAATTATTAAAACTCAATATCTATACAATGAATGGCTCCTCTCTTTATATAGACTTCTTGGGAGAAAATCCGACTCTGTTTAGGAAATAAAGTCCTCATTAAGTAAGAAATCTTTTTGGAAGTAGGAAACTGTTTAGTCTTTGAATTTCTTGTCAATTAGGACTCTTTCCTGCGCCTAAATAGAATTAGAACTTGATTTGCATGTCAGGAAAATATCTCAGGTGGACCCATGTAAGTGATAGGGACTGGTTGGCATTCTCGACTCAAAATATCAATTGATTCACAGCATGGGCGTGTTGTTCGACATGGTTAGGGCGTGCCGGAGCCTGAGTTTTAAGGAAGGTTCATCACGAGCCGTGCTCAGGGGCACACCTAGATAAGGAGTTGTGATATGGCATGCCACGTAGCACGGCTAGGGCGTGCTAGGCTCTGAGTTTCTAGGGAGAGATGCAGCACAGGCCGTGCTTAAGCAAACACGCCTTTGGGTTGATGTCCTCTTTTGGCACGGGCGTGCAATATAGCATGGCTTGGGCATGCTAGAGTCTGAGTCTCCACTTAATTTTCCTTGAATTTAGCATGGGTGTGCTGAGGTGCACGGGCAGGGCGTGTTAGAGCCTAAGTGTTTTGCTTTATTTTGCTCTTTTCTGTGCCAAAACCCTACAAATTTCCTTAAAGTCAAGTGAATTATGATTCAAGGAAGCTTTGAACAAAAACAGAAATAAAACTAAATAAAAAATAATTAAAGTAATTTAAAATACTAAAAATCCTAATAAAAACTATATTGAAAATACTATAAAAATAACACCTATCGAAATTCCCCAAACTTAACCATTGCTTGTCCTCAAGCAACAAAACTAAAAACTAAAGAAAACTACAAGCTAAACAAACTAACAAAGCTAGCTTATTATGGTTGGGGATAATTATTCACATTTTCAAAAGTATCAAAATTCATTAACATGAGAATAAATCAAGTGTTTTCTATGCTAATTACATTCTAGCAAAGATTCAATTTTCAATAAAACACATTCCTTAATTTAAACATAAGTTAATAAGATTTTCAACTCCAATAATTATTCAACCTATGACAAATAGAATATGAATTTCCACAAAAAGTACTTAACCTTTAACTAAGATGTTTAACAATATAAGTTCAACATTTCCATAGGAAAAATTAGTCATCCCTTATCCATAATTGAAATGCATACAATTTAAAATATCAAAAGGTCTTTATTTTAGGTTGTAATGGGGTTTTAGGGATATAATCTTAGCTAAACAAGGAAAAAGGATAACATGGTAGACAAAAGTATAAAGAATGCATAATATTAAGATTTTCATTTATATTAGAAACAAATTTTTATTTGTAAGGGGAGATTTAACTTGAAGTTCTTCACTAGCTCAATATTAGAGATAATTTTGGCAAGGTCTCTTCATAACACTTTTGATTATTTCTTCCTTACTTTATTTCCCCAAACTTGAATTCTTGATTGTTTGCTTTTTCTATAGGGTGTTTCTCTTTGAATTTTTCTAATTGCTTTAATTGCTAGTATTAATGGAATTTTCTCCCTTTTGTTGCTATGTTTTAATAAAATCACATCCTTCAATTATACATTATTGCACTCAGGGTAAGAATTGAAATGGTTTAATGGCTAGGTTTAATAAGGGTGAATAAGAAAATTTTATAGTTTATAGGCTTCAAATTGGTTGCAAAAGTCATATTTTAACTTAGGTGGCCTAAGCTAAATATGAAGTTCAACAAAGAATGCCTAAATCATCTCTTTCTAAATGTAAGCATTTAAAATTTTTGCCTCAAAGGGAATTCTAATTTCTTCTAGGAATGCCAAGGTTAAATAAATTTAGGTTAAAACATACCTATATATCATAAAATTCACAAAAATTAGTGTTTATAATCTTAGAAACAAATAGTCAAACCAAAGAATCATGTTAAGTCAAAAATTAAAATTTAAGCTAAAAATAATTAACTTCGAAGAATAACTAAATTCATTTCAAGTTAATGAATTATGTTAATTTTTAAACTTGCTCACAATTATTCCAACCATATTAAACTAATGAAACAAAAGAAAATTTAAAATTTTAACTAAAAATTTCCCTTCCCCCAACTTAATGCAGCGCATTGTCCCCAATGAGCTTTAAAGCAATTCCCTAAACTTATCATATTATCAATAATGTAACAAAAGAATAAGGAAGTATGGAACCATTACCATCATTGTATTAAAAAATACAGTAAGATTGAAGGAAAAATACGATAAGAGCCGGGTGTTGGAATTTATCAAAGCTATAAAACAGAAAATACTAAAAACAAGAAAATATAATATCCAAAATTCTTAATGCACATAAAGAGGAACAAAAAATCAAAATAGAAAGCAAAAGAAAAAGATCCAAAAATAATCAATCTTCAAGTGGTGGAGGTGGATGTGGCTGCAGCAACTGAATCACTGTTTGGATTTGACTAGCGATTCCCTGATATTGGCCTTGCATGGTGTCTATACAAGAGTCGTGGCTCCCATGCATAATCTCTATGGATTGGAAACGATCAACAATCATGGACTTCATTCCATTAAGGCGAGTATCAAACATGTCCATTCGGGACATCATACGTGCAAGAACTTCATCGTTAGATAAGTTTGATGCTCCCTGAAAAGAAGGTCCAGCTCCAGAAGTACCTGTACCAAAAGAAGTACTAAAACTAGGGAAAGGAGTCAGATTACCCTCCTCCATATTAGTGTCGCCAGCATCTTTAGCCTCCTCTTCATCAGAACTCTCTTCTTGAGCACCCACAATACAATACGAATCTCTTACTTTTTCAACCAATTTCATATTAAGTCTAGCCTAGTGCCCTTTCCTCCTCCCACACTATCATACACTGACCTAGCAGGGTTCCAAACTCTCAAATAAGATGCAATTCGGGTCAAAAACCACCCCATCATAATAGCTCCTTTATCTACTCGTGCAACTCTAGCCCATCATAAACATAACCAATAATAAACATTGAGAAAAATCCCCTGATTGATTGCCCATATAAAATATAATTCATTGAGACTCAACACTCCATCACTTTTGGTTCGCCCAAAAATAATGTTGGCCAAGAATTTATGAATATACCTCAAAGCTGGGTTTCGTAATTTTGACGCTTTTGAAAGCCTATGATTATAGTTATCTTCTCCAGTTAGTATTGTCCATGTGGTTCGATCTCTAAAATCCTTAGGTATTTGATTAAGGGCATTTTCAGTTGGGAAACCAAAGATGTGACTAACCTCGTTAACTGAAAGTTCAAAATTTCTCCCAAAAAGCCTGAATTTAATTTTGCTAGGAAACTCAATAAGCAACAGTCAAATAAGAGAAGAATATCAACTCAAAAACTCTAAAGTCATAGGCACATAAACAAGGTCTTTTATTGCAATAAATTGTTCCCACCCAATACGTGTGGGTCCCGAATATGTATGGCACAACATAAGAGGGGGGGTGAATTGAGTTTTCTAAAAATAAAAATTTAACTTTAAAAACAAACTCAGAATTCTATAGCAGCGGAAAAGTAATGCACTTGTGAGAATAAGTTATTGATTAGAACTTCCTCACAATGCCCTTATGCAGAAAATAGAAAGACTTTGCAAAGTACAATAATTGATTAGAACTGCTTCACAATTTCTTATGCAATATCAAAACTACTTTATGAAGGAAAACTATTATGTTTAGAACTTCCTCATAAAGTTTAGATAAATATAAAAGACTATGTGAGAAACAGTTATTGAAATCTAAACTGCTTCACAAAGCTTCAACCATGATTAGAAACCCAAGTAGTGAAATATACTGAAAATAGAAGAACAATTTAGAACTTGGTATTTTCACTATGCAGAAGTCTAGAGTTCTAATGTTCAGTAATAGATAAAGCTTATTCCAGTTTAGAACATCAAAACCATTAACAACTTTAGCATTTCTAAAATATAAACAGAAGTGTTAGTAAAATAGTATCAAGCAGAATTTCAAAAAATAAAAAGATCAACACAGTGATTTATAGTGGTTCGATGCTAACTCGCCTACATCCACTCCCAAGACTCATCTTGAAATCCTTAATTATGTTATCTCTTTTCAAGGGTAAGAGACAAACCAACAGTATAAGGCAATAGATCAACCCCTAGATCTACCCTTTGTCCCATTAGATTTTCCAAAGGTTCTAGTTAACCTCAACCCTTTCTGTTTTTGGCAGAGAACAGAAACTCAAATAAGAATATTAGAATCTCTCTCACGGAGAATGTCGCTTGATAACCTATTTCACAATAGCTTTGCACCTAAGCTATTACACAAAAGTTTATCAAATGAAAACATGTCTACTAATGATTACAGAATCTAAATAGACAGACAGAAATGCAAATATAAGCACAGGAAAAATAGTATTTAAGATTAGAAAATCGTTTTAGAATACAGAACTGTTTTTCAAAAGAGGTTGTTATAAAATGTCTTTTCTCTTTTAAAGATAAAACGTAAAGTATTAAGATGAAAAGAAATAAAGGGGTAGAGAGTAATTTTTGAGAGTTAAAAGATATGATCAATGGACAAATACTCTTAAAACGAAAACTCTTTTCACCACATCTGTTAAAGATGAAATACCTTTTTATAGAGAGGGATGAGACTCCCGTATATAGAAAGTGAAATATCTTTTTCAAATTAGAATATTGACTTTCCCTTTTTAGAAGATACGGAAATCTTTATTACCGAATCTTTTGAGTCAATATTCTTTTTTTTTTTTTAGTAAGCGAATAAAAGAAAATCTAAGTTTCCTTTAAAAACAAGAATTTCGAAAATAAGAATTTAAAGAAAATCTTTTTTCGAAATAAATATATACCAAAAACGATTTGGGATAGAATCTCTTTCGTTTAGATAAGAAGATAAAATCAAGATTTTGGATGTCTTTAAAAAATTTGTTTCTGAAAATGAAGAGTATAAAAATCTTATTAGATTTATTCTTATTATCAAAATCGTTTGAGACAAAGTCTCTTTAATTTAGGTAAGTGAATAAATTTTGAACCTTTATGAAGATAATTTTCGAAAAATTAAAACAAGCTTTTTCTAAGATATTTATTACCAAAAATGATTGAGATAAGATCTCTTCCATTTTAGGTAAGATAATTAAGGAACGAAAAAAGCTTTTGATTTTTAAAGAGTTATTTTCGAAAAATCCTTTTGATAAAGAGAGAAGAAATTAATTTTGTGCTTATAAATGAATCTTCTCTCTATCCTACAATGAATCCTAAAAATCCAACCACTAAGGTCTTCAATAGTCTTCTTTATCCTTGAAATTGTAGGACTTGCCTTGTTTATTTATTACCTTCCATATATAATCTGCATAAAATTATGGGTAAATTATTATTTAGTCCCTCAGGTTTTACATAATTAACTAACTAATTCCAAGTTTTGAGCAAATATCTAGCTAGTCCCTCAGGTTTAACTCCGTCTAATTAAAAGGTCCTTCCGTCCGAAAAGTTGGTTTTTTTCCGTTAATTAAAGAATAAAAGACTAAAACACCTCTCCCTAGCTGACGTGGACCATAAGGAAAAATTATTATCTAGTCCCTCAGGTTTTACATAATTATCTAACTAATCCCAAGTTTTGCACAAATATCTAACTAGTCCCTCGGGTTTAACTCCGTCTAATTGAAAGGTCATTCCGTCCGAAAAGTTAGTTTTTTTTCGTTAATTGAAGACTAAAAGACTAAAAAACCCCTTCCTAGCTGACGTGGACCAGTATGAAGCGATAAGGGAGGGAATTGTATAAACTAAAAGACTTAATAATAATTTTCCCTAAAAGACAAATATTTTAGAACAAACTATTTTCTCAAATCTGACAAGTATTATGGAACAAAGACAGTATTAAAAAAAGGATAAAAAAATTAATTTGATGTTCTAATTAAATATTATTAAATTTAAGTGAATCATGAAAGTAAATACCTCTTCAAAAAAGTAAATACCTCATTTTTCTTTTTACCCCAAATTATCATCATAGTTTCTTTTTTAGAAAAAAAGTAATAAACATAATTTTCTATTTTATTCATATTTAATATGCAAATTTTATCAAGAAACATTACTATTATCATTGATAAAATCTAAAAAAAAAAACAAAGTATTCCATCTATTCATAAATACTTTTAATGTTTTTATGGTAATTAAGTAAGTAAATTTATTCTTATAAATTATAACAAAATATTAATTAATTTTATTACGTAACCTTAAGTAAGAGAGGAGATGTTATATGATTTTGAAAAATTATAAAAATAATTATTAAATTTAATATAAATAAGGATAAAATTGAAAAAAAAAATTACTCATTAATATTCTAAAAAAAAAAGATATTTGCGGAGAAAACACCGGCTCTAAAATAATAGTTATTTATAGATAAAAAAGTAATTATTATTGCCACCTATATTATTATAATTTCATAACTTTGAATATAAATATTAATATTTAATGCAAGGTTATCTATGCAAAAGATAAACTAGGTATATCATTATGGCATGGAATGAACAAAAGGGAAACAAACTAGGTATATCATTATCGCTTCATACTGGTCCACGTCAGCTAGGGAGGGGTGTTTTAGTCTTTTAGTCTTCAATTAACGGAAAAAAATTAACTTTTCAGACGGAAGGACCTTTCAATTAGACGGAGTTAAACCTGAGAGACTAGTTAGATATTTGTGCAAAACTTGGGATTAGTTGGTTAATTATGTAAAACCTGAGGGACTAGATAATAATTTTCCCTTATGGTTCACGTTAGCTAGGGAGGGGTATTTTAGTCTTTTAGTCTTCAATTAACGGAAAAAAACTAACTTTTCGGACGGAAGGACCTTTTAATTAGACGGAGTTAAACCTGAGGGACTAGCTAGATATTTGCTCAAAACTTGGGATTAGTTGGTTAATTATGTAAAACCTGAGGGACTAAATAATAATTTACCCTAAAATTATTAGCACAAAAAAAAATATAATTTAAATTTATTTGTTTTGTTTCAATCATCAAAATCTCGAGATAAATATTTAACCCTTGAGCCAACATTCTCCCTCTTTTTGATGATAACAAAACCAATAAATTTATCAAACATAAAACATGTGCTCCGCCTAAATTTATGCATGTCAATAAAATATAAGTTCTAAACATGACATATGTTCTATCATGAAGCAGGTTTAGAACATGTATAAAACTCCCCCTGAGTTAGTGCAGTAAAACATCTATGGGACTTAGAACAGAAAGTAATTTTAGAAACTGATATTAGAACATACAAATAGAAAGGAAAATTTTAAGTTCTAATAATCAGAGCATATGATCAGAGCAATAAGAATAGAATAAAAACTGACATTAGAAATAGAATACAAATCTTAAATCTAACCTACAGAGCATACGTTAGAACAAGAATCTAAGTTCTAAAAACTAATCAATTAGTTCATCATGTAAAAAATATAGCTCACAACATAACACAGATTAGAAAATACTAAGCAATAAGATGTAAGCACTAAAGTCACCACATATTAGCAGAGTACTTAACCATCAAAATATCTTATGTTCTCCCCCTTTTTGTCATCATACAAGAGGGTTAGTAAACATTAGAGCAAAGATAAGTAAATAATAAACATAACAAATAGCAAAAAAAGAAAAAAATTAAACAGAATTCAAACAACACAACCTACAAAGACACATAAGAAAAAATTGTTCACAAAACATAGAAAAAGCAAGTAAAGAATATCAGAAGGGTTTGGAGTCAGTTCTAAGTCTCTTAGAACTTCTGAGATTTTGAGCAAGAGCAATTTCAGTAGAACTTTTTGGACGCTTAGAAGAAGGGTGCAGTGGAGGCTTTCTTCCATGAACTCTGTGCTTGCCAACAGTGTGCTTTACTGTGTTTGGCTTTTCTGAGGCAGAAGTGTAAGGTGTTCCCTTGACTTTCAGAGTAGCTAGCCTTCTTTCATTAATATTCTTCATTATTTCTAAGGATTCAATAAGTGACTAATTATGCTCAATCACAGCTTTGCTTTGTTTTATTGCCTCATCAAGTTCCCTATTGTGTTCTTCTATAAGCACTTTTTCCATTCTGCCCAACATATCTTCTCTACTCCTTTGTGCTAATAAAAGTTCAGATTCTTTTTCTGCCTTAGCCCCTATTTCCTTTTCTTCTTCACTTAATTCCAATTTTTTTTTTTATTTCTACATAAGTAGCATCCTCTATCTCCACAGTCTCTTCTTTCTCAATCTTTTCAGTGTTCTTCTTTTCTTTAGTCTTAACTTCCACTTTTTCTTTTTCTTCTTCAATTTCCTTTTCTGATTCTGTTTCAATTTCAGCTACCATCTCCTTTTCTTTCTCTGTTTCTTCCTTCTCTTCTTCTTCCAATTTCTCTTCCTTTCCTTTCTTTTCTTTTTCTTCCAATCTCTCTTCCTTTTCTTTCTTTTCTACATCCTCCAACTTAACTTTCCCTTTTTCTTCTGTTCTCTTCTTTTCCTCAGCTTCGTCTCCTTTTTCTTCTTTTTCTTTCTTTTCTTTTTCCTCTTTAATTCCTTTTTCTTTTTCTTCATTTCCTTCTTCGTCTTTCAGTTTCAAAGACTCACTGTCTAGCTTTGAAACATTGTGACCCTCACTCTCATTTAACTTAACTTCAAAAAATTCAAATACAGGTGTGAGCATCATGCCATAGGGTAGTTTCTTAGGGCTATTCTGCATTTTATCAAAGATAGTGTGACAAAGGTTAAAGGGTTTCTTCTCAGTTATGTGCCACATTATGCACATCTCAACCTGATTCACATAAATGAGTGATGCACTCTTTAGATAAATGTAGTGCACAATCAATTTATACAACCACTTCATACTGTCAGTTAGGTTTGAACATTCAATAACACCCTGTTTTTTCGCAGAACCTTTCTTCATAATTTTCTTAACAAATTCTTACTTTTTGTATCCGCTAACCCTAGAAATATCTTTGATTTTCCTTACCCTAGACCCAGTGTTTGGTATATTAAAGATCCTGCTCAAGTCAGTGTAAGACAACGCTTTAATTTCTCCTTCAATTTTTATAGAAATTGATTCTGACTCACTAGTTTTAAGAGAACCATAAAACTCCTTAACCACATTCTCATAACATGGTCTCTTCAAGGATAAAAAATCCATCCATCCCTGGAACTCAAAGAGTTCCCTAAAGTTGAACTCATCCTTCCCAAAGAATTTCCAGTCTATTACATAAGAACGCATAAGTGTGTATGGAGAAAGAAGAGATTTACCTTTAGCGCGAGAACTAGGGACTTGTTTCTTTGATTTTTCTATTTTTGCTTTTTCTTTCTTCGATTCCTCAATAGATTTCTTCTGTTTTGACTCCTTCTGTTCATACTTCTTTGATAACCTTTTGAGAAGTTGAAGTTCTTGTTCCGTCAGGGAGTCTGAGGAAGAAGAGGTGGAACATGATTCGGCCATTGTTAGGGTTTTAAAGCAGAGAGCGGTTTAGGGTTTTATTGCAAGAGGGCAAGAGAGAAGACAGAGCAATTTTTTAGTAAGGAAGTAAAAACGATTAAGTTGATAAATAATCTTTAGGAAACAAGAAACACTTGAAAAACAAGAAAAATAATAGAAAAATAATAAAAAAAAACAGTTTTAGGGAACTTCAAACTGATTCAAAGAATTTAAAAAAAATAGTACCGCCAAAACTTAAATAAAGTGAAGACATAAACACAAAAAATAAAATAAAATAAAATAAATTGACTATTTTTGAATTTTGTCTAAAAATAGAATCTGATAATGACATTAGAAAGTCATATCAAATCAATATGCATTTCTTTTAGACAAAAACATTTTTCAAAATCACACAGAATATAACAAAAAAATATCACAGAGTAAGTCTTTCACTTTCAAATATAGAAAGCAGTTTAGAACATACTTACAGAGTTCTAAAGTTAAGAGTTTAGAACTAACATACCGAGTTCTCTTCTAATTAAGCAAAATTGACTTTCATTCAAAGGTTTAGTAAAGATATTTGCCAATTGCTTTTGTGTAGGAATGAACTCGATCACTATATCACCTTTTTGAACATTATCACGTATGAAGTGATGTCTGAGTTCTATGTGCTTGGTTCTAGAATGCTGGACTGGATTCTTAGATAGATTGATGGTGCTTATGTTGTCACATTTAATTCGCACTGTTTCTAATTTCAGACCATAGTCTGCCAATTGTAACTTGATCCATAGAACTTGTGCAACGCAGCTTCCACCAGCAATATATTCTACTTCTGCAGTAGAAAGAGCAACTGGTGTCTGTTTCTTGTTAAACCATGATACAAGGGCGCTACCTAGAAACTGGCAAGTTCCATATGTGCTTTTTCTATCTATTCTGCTTCCTGCAAAATCAGAATCACTATACCCAACAAGATCAAATGTATCACCTTTAGAATACCACAGATCCAGATCAGAAGTTTCACAAAGACATCTTAAAATTCTTTTTACAGTAGTTAAATGAGATTCTTTGGGACATGATTGAAATCTAGCTCATAGACAAACACTAAAGTGAATGTCAGGTCTGCTTACAATTAGATATAGTAAAGAACCAATCATACTTCTAAACAATTTGATGTCCACATCCTTACCTTTTTCATATTTTTCTAATTTTGAGGATGGACTCATTGGTGTACTACATACCTTGGCTTTCTCCATTTTGAATCGTTTCAACAATTCTCTAGTATATTTACCTTGGCTTATGAAAATTCCATTTTCACATTGTTTGATTTGAAGTCCAAGGAAGAAGTTTAATTCTGTCATCATGCTCATTTCAAACTCACCCTGTATAATCTTAGAAAATTCGTTACAAAGAAGATCATTATTAGAACCAAAGATTATGTGATCAACATAAATTTGTACAACTAGAATATCATGCCCTTTATTTTTAATAAATAGTGTTGTATCAACCTTTCCTCTAGAAAAACCATTTTCTAATAAAAACTTACTTAATTTTTCATACCAAGCTCTAGGAGCTTGTTTCAAACCATAAAGAGCTTTAGTAAGTTTGTAAACATGATTTGGTTTATCATAGACTTCAAAACTAGGAGGTTGTTCTACATACACTTCTTCATTTAGAAAACCATTTAGAAAAGCACTTTTCACATCCATTTGATACAACATGAAGTTTTTAAAACATGCAAATGCACAAAGCAATCTAATGGCCTCAAGTCTAGCAACCGGGGCAAAGGTGTCATCAAAATCAATGCCTTCCTCTTGGTTGTACCCTTGAGCCACTAATCTTGCTTTGTTTCTCACAATATTACCTTGTTCATCAAGCTTATTGATAGCTCGCAAAGCAGGGCAATTCTGTTATGTTATTTTCACAGAATTTGCATGATTGCATGTTGTTTTTTATACATTTTACGTTCTCTCGTGTTGTTTTTGTTTTAAAATGATAGTGGGAATAAAATATGAGCAAAGGAATGAAAAGGCTTGCTTTTATAGAAAAAGAGGACCAAAAGTTGACTAAGTATGGAAGAATCTGCCTAGCAAAATTCGCGACGCGAATGATGTCGCGTTGGAAAGGAAGAACTGACAAAGTCGCGAGCTGCCACCTGAAATCGCGAGCGCGACCTATGTGCCAAAAGAACTCAGAAGGCATCAAAACACAAGTCGCGAGCGCGACATTCAACTATGCAAGCGCGAAAAGCATTCCAGAAAAGGCAGAGACTTTATAAGCAAAGATCGCGAGTGCGACCTTGAAACTTGCGAGCGCGAGTCGTGTTACCAGGAGATGCAACTGCCACCTTTCACCAGAAAATCATGTCTTCCCATGCATAGGTTGGAACTTTTCCCAAGAGAAGTCACCTGAAGCACCTTTTGGCTAGCCAACCACCTTCATAACTGCCATCATCTTCCTCTTCTATAAATTGAAGTCCAAATCAAGAGGAAATTATGCAATATGCATCATGAAATAGGCAAAATGTAGAATTAGAATATAGTAGAAAATAATAAAGTAGTACTTAGAAATAAGATGATGAGAGTCACTTATTATTGTTTGTGCAAAGAACATCCAAGAGTTTCTCGAGGTGTGACGCCCTCCGGAGGCTTGAGTTTGATTACTTCCATCTTTCTTTTATTTTATTAAAGACTTTTTGCATATTGTGCTTCATTATTTTTCTATGCAAAGCAACATTGTTATTTGGTTTCATTCAATAAAGTTTCTTTAAGTTATCTTTTGGTCTTTGTTTAATCAAGTTTACTTAATTATATTCTCAGAAAGAAATAATTTAGTAATGATCAAAGAGATAGAATTCATTTAATTGGATTTGCAAGTGAATCTTTAACTTGGTTTGTCAAAGTTAAGTCTATCTTATTGAAATAATCAAAGAATAAGAACTAGGTTTAATATTTGATAAAGTAAGGCATTTATTGTATGCAGAGATACATATAATAAATAGAGTAATTCTGTACCGAGAGGTTGAATTATACTTTACCATATGTGATTAGAGAATTGTTTATTGCATGTTACAGGTTTTGCTATAGAAAAAGAAAATCTAATGCATGATCAATTCTTCTAAGTATTCTACTATATCTTTATTTATAGAATTAAGTAGTATATTTAATTATATTTTAAATAGGGTTATAGTGTAATTATTTCATGTTTTATTACTGTAAACATAAGTGTTAAGAATCAGTAGTAAAGTGGACATAACCCATTCCTCGTGGGATCGATCTTTTTATTACTACGTTGCGATCCGTATACTTGTAGGAACTCAAAAGAGATGCAACAAGTTTTTGGAGCCGTTGCCGGGGAACGGTGTTTTGTCATTTAACGAAAATTCTTATGTATGATTTACAACATTTTTTTCTAATATATATATATATATATATATATATATATATATATATATATATACTTCTATTAGTTTTATTTTTATTTCTTCTAAGGTTTACATTTTGAATATTTTCTTTGATTAAAAGCCAAAGATCTGGCTTTAAAAGGACTAATATTTGTTTAAGTGTGTAGCAAATTTTGCCTTCACAGAAACAGATTACGCGAGCGTGAATTCTGGAAGCACGGGTGTGATTTCTATGAAAAAGAGACAGAAGGTTTGAGATCAACATTCGTGATCGCGATACAAGAAAGCGAGAGCGCGACTTAGTCACAAAGGAAGTCAGAAACTTTGGAATACACGTTCACGATCCCGAAAATATCAAACACAGGCACAGTTCAGGTATAGCAGAAGTCAGAAAGAGCAGAGACAGCCATTCGTGAGACTCAAATTTAAGACGCGATCGTGACAACGAAAATTGCAGACGCAACTGTCCAACAGTCAAGAAGTCACAACTGTCTTTTCCATATTCAAATTCAACCCTTCTCCTTCCCAAGGTATTCAAATCTGCAAAAACTGCAAACACCCTTTCCAAACCAATCAAATCTCTTCTTTTTCAACTTCCCCATTACCTATTCAACCCTATCCTTCCCTAAAAACATCTATATAAGAGTTTCTATTCCTCTTTCAAAATCCCCAACTCTATCAGTGTAAGAAAAACTCCCAGCAAACCACTTTTCTGTGTGTTTTCACCGATAATTCTCCATCACATAAATCACTATGTTGTTCAAACAAAAGGCCAGAAAAAACAAAGAAGATTCTTCTTCTTCTGCTCCAGCAAAGAAAGATTTGGCTTCAAGGCAAGGTTACATTAGGGATCGGTAACATGACACTTATTTTAACATATGCTGCCCGTATGCCTATTCCAACCTATCATGCCCAGCCTACAGATATTTTCAGGTATATGGATGGTGCTTTCTTAAAGAAAACAAGACTAGTCGATGAAGTGAAAACCGGCAACATAATGGTTTATCGCTGGCGATCATGGGAAAGAAGAGTCGGGCAAGGTGATAGAGATGAAGGAACCTCTCGTGCGTAGGCACAAAGACAAAGGAAAGCAAAGCACCAGTCACATCGTCTCCTCAAGCAGATGAAGAGGACGACGAAGTCGCTGGATGGAAGCAAGTTTTAGGTAAAGTGGATGCACTACAGCAATCCCAGGAAAATTTGTAGGTCATAATTTTTGACATGGGACAACAATTGCATAAGATCCAGAAAGACCAAACTAGTATGGCACGGTGTGAACCCCTCCCCAAAACATCAAACGCATATGGATGCATGTGACTAAGGAAGAAATGCACGTGATGTGTGAGTCGCCACCTTGTTTAATTATTTTAGGGTAAACTAGGAAAAAACCCTAAGTGACTCCATTTTTAATTAACCTAGTTACTAGATTAATTATCCCAATGATTAAGGCACAATCTACGAACCCGAGATGGATCCCGAGACTATGTCATGCTGATGAACTAACCGATGAATGAATGCTTTGCAAGGTGAATGATGTAATTGGACCACATAAAATGTTTAAGTGATTTCGACTTGCCACCCGGGGTGAAATCCCGAACGTGCCTACGTACTTCCGTTTGAATGGAAGATCAAAGTCAACGTAGTTCGATAGGCCTCTTTTAGAGGGCTTTGAATGATATGCTTAATGCATGGGTGTGTGTATGCTTAGTGCATGATTTTGTGTATGCTTTGTGCATTTTGTGTGTATGCTTTGTGCATGATTTTGTGTATGCTTTGTGCATTTTTGTGTGTATGCTTTGTGCATGATTTTGTTTAGGCATTTCGCCAAAGATTGATTGATTTTTAGGCATGTTGCCAAAAATGTTGATTTTAATGGCTTTTGTGCCAAAAACGATTGTCGGGCGATTTGTCGCCAAAGTCGTTGATTTTAAGGCTCTTAGCCAAAATGGTTGATTTAGGCAATCTGTTTGCCAAAATGATGTGATTGGGCGATTGTCGCCAAAATGATTGATTTTAAGGCCTTTGGCCAAAAAGTGTTGATTTAAGCAATTCGTTTGCTAAAATGTGTAATTTAGGCGATTGTCGCCAAAATGGTTGATTTTAGGGCCTTTGGCCGAAATGAGTTGATTTAGGCAATTAATTTACCAAAATGTTCGATTTAAATGATTTGTCGTTAAAATGGTTGATTTTAGGCCTTTGGCCGAAAATTGGTTCATTTTAAGGCATTTTGCCAAAAATGTCGATTTTACGGCTTTGAGCCGAAAATGGTTGATTTTAAAGGCATTTTGCCAAAAATGTCGATTTTACGCGATTTGTCGCTAAAATGGTTGATTTTAGGCCTTTGGCCGAAAATTGGTTCATTTTAAGGCATTTTGCCAAAAATGTCGATTTTACGCGATTTGTCGCTAAAATGGTTGATTTTACGGTTTTAAACCGAAAATGGTTGATTTTAAGGCCTTTTGCCAAAAGATTGATTTTAAGCGATTTGTCGCTAAAAAAATGGTTAATCTCATTTATAAGCAATTTGTTTGCTAAAAATCGATTAGACCGTAGGCAATTAGTTGCCAAAATTGATTGATTAAATGTAGGCAATTTTGTTGCCAAAAAACGTGATTAAATGAGGCCGTTAGCCACAATTATTGATTAATTGGACTTTTAGGCGAGATTGTTCGAAATAAAGGCAATCGAACCATAGTTATTAATTAACTAGGCTCTTTCACCAATATTGTCGGATTTAAGCTTAACTACCACGGTTATTAATTAACCGGGCGTTAAACTTAATCATGTTTTATTAAAGCAGTTTATTTGCCAAAAATGATAACATGAATGCATTTATGCAGTTATAGAATTATTGAGAGCAGAAGAGAAATATGCATGAGGTGATAAAATTAAATAGGCAGAGTTTCGTTTACGTACCTGATTTAATCGTCGACCACTTCTTAACTCCAGGTTAAGCTCCTTGTTTAGGTATATTAATTAATTTTTAATTTTATTTAATTTTAGTGGTCAAATATCACAATAAAAATACAATAAAAATTAAATTAAATGCAAAAAGCGGTAAAGAAAACGCAAGGAGCGTGAGAGGGAGAGGGTTTCGTCCGTTAAAACAGACAGAGGTGCCAAAATTGGACTGAAAATGGTCTATTTATAGGCCATTTTCGGGTCCAGGGCGGCAGGTGCCGCCGGGAGGGCGGCAGCTGCCGCCCGGGGGGCTGGGCGGCAGGTGCCGCCCAGGAGGGCGGCAGCTGCCGCCCTGTCGGTGGGGCGGCAGGCCCCGCCCACGCTGGGCGGGGGGGCCGCCCGGGAGGGCGGCAGCTTCCGCCCAGTCGGTGGGGCGGCAGGCCCCGCCTGGTCTGGGCG